>NW_016866331.1:0-1423 GCF_001698545.2 Rhinopithecus bieti | reverse complement strand
CAGATGGACATTTGGGTTGATTCCAAGTCTTTGCTATTGTGAATAGTAGCACATTCTTAAAAGTAAAATCACGTAATTATTCAGGCAGATGTTACTGTAAAGTTGTAGAGGTCAAGCTGTTGGAGATAAACTTTGGTTCCAATTCTGGCTGTCGGGGCTATGCAGGCCACAGATGTAGAAATTAACTTCTTTGAACCTCAGTGTACTCTAGCAAGATGGGCATAGTACTGGTCTCTCAAAGTTGTGGTAACAATGAAATACGTGTACATATGAACTTAGGTGGCACCTTGCCTTGTCACTTACATGAACTATATCTGAATAACTGTTTCTTAATATCCTGGAGTGCAGTGGCATGATCTCAGCTCACTGCAACCTCCGCCTCTGGGGTTCAAGCGATTCTCCTGTCTCGGCCTCCTGAGTAGCTGCATCTTAGAGACTTCTATTGCTCAAAACCTATGGTGGGTTTCCAAACATGCACACTCATCAGAGGACACGAGCAAAAAAAAGTGATTAATAATAAACATCATAATACAATTATGAAACTAGTTTTGACCTCACAGGCTCCCTAAAAGAGTCTCAGCATCCCTGGCTCAGGGTTTCCCAGATCACTTTTTGAAAAGTACCAGACTAGGGAAAGCATTTGAACCTGTTGGCCAAGGAGAAGCCCTAACAGAAGTAATACGGTGAAAAAGGAAGAGGAAGTTGAGTCCTCCTTCATTGAGTATTTTCCCCAAAATCTTCAGCCAAAGTGTGTCATGGTGTGCAGATGCCAAATAAGACGTGATTGCTGAAGAAAGACAAAATAAAATGCATGGTGATGATTCCCAGGAAAATCAGACAAGTTGGCAGTCAAGAATAGATATTTTTCCCCTTTAGGCTCTAACTCCTTATTATTATTATTATTTATCTTACTTTAAGTTCCAGGATACATGTGCAGAAAGTGCAGGTTTGTTACTCAGGTATACAAGTGACATGGTGGTTTGCTGCACCTATTGACCCGTCCTCTAAATTCCCTCTCCTTGCCCCAACCCCCAACAGGCCCAGGTGTGTATTTTCCTCTCCCTGTGTCCATGTGTTCTCATTGTTCAACTCCTACTTATGAGTGAGAATATGCAGTGTTTGGTTTTGTGTTCCTGTGTTAGTTTGCTGAGGATGATGGTGTCCAGCTTCATCCATGTCCCTGCAAAGGACATGATCTCATTCCTTTGTATGGCTGCATAGTATTCCATGGTGTATATGTGCTACATTTTCTTTATCCAGTCTATCACTGATGGGCATTTGGGTTGGTTCCATGACATTGCTATTGTAAATAGTGCTGCAATAAACATACGTGTGCATGTGTTTTCATAGTAAAATAATTTATATCCCTTTGGGTATATACTCAGTTATGGTATTGCTGGGTCAAATGGTATTTCTGGTTCTA
>NW_016866330.1:0-2288 GCF_001698545.2 Rhinopithecus bieti | reverse complement strand
TAACATCAATATTCAAATATTCAAATTCTTCCTTTGGTGCCTGTAGATTTTAGAGTCTGAGTCTTATCCACCATTATAACATTAGGAATGTGCTAGAAGTAGAGTTCTCTTTTGTAAAGTGGGAAGAAGAGGATTATGAAAA
Organism: Rhinopithecus bieti; assembly: GCF_001698545.2. NCBI lineage: Eukaryota > Metazoa > Chordata > Mammalia > Primates > Cercopithecidae > Rhinopithecus > Rhinopithecus bieti. The sequence goes on along the minus strand of NW_016866330.1, from coordinate 2,146 downwards.
AGGAGGGCAAAAAAAAGTGTAACCCATAAGCCATTCTCCAGCAGATGAGTCTAGCACTTATGGAAGTCTGAAGACTTGGAAATGGAGTTTCTGAAGCCTTCTGGTCTCACAACATCTTGGAAAGACTTTGTGCATTCCCAAGTTCCCATAAATGTAAGGAACACAGTTTGAAGACTGCTGCTTGCCCTATGAGATCTCACACCCTAGACAAGCATGGAAGTGTCGAAGGTCCAGTGACCACTAATAATACCAAACACTGACATAGAAATCCCAAATGGCCTCTTGGCCACTCACCTCTGGCAATCAATGAAGTCTTCATCCTGAAATTTGGGGTTCCCTCTTGCATTTTATCTAGTCAAGTAAACAACTTATTGGGCTGTTTCTCCATAAGAGAGACCACACATATAAGAGCCAAAAAGGAGAAGAGAGAGGCTAGAGAATCCACTCTCCAAAGTTTACTTTTGTCTTCCAAAATTTTGGACAAAAAGGCAGCTATGAATTGGATGGACAAAGGGGAGAACACCTGCCTCCAAGATGGTTGTGCTAGTCATTCTGCTCAGAGGAAGAGTCCTTCATTGGATGTTAGGAAAAGAATCCAATCAGATAAATGGAGAAAGCGCAGTTTTTTTGGGGGGGAGCTCAAACTGTCATTAATATTAATGGGGTTGCTTGAATGTTGGGATTCTCTGTGAGGCCTGGAGTCTCTCCCAGGCTAGAAGGATAGGGACTTTGAGGGATTTGCACCTAAGAAGTAAGCAGAGTTCTCTTCTCCCTCCTTTCCCTTGGTATCCTTGCAATAAGTTCTTATTACCAGGTTGCTTCAAAACCTTAAAGAAACTGACCACTGCCTTCACAAAAGAGGTACTTTTCTTCCCCTGCAATTGCTTCTGGGTGTTATATCCTAAAACTTTATGGATGAAAGAAATCTGCCTTCTGTGTGGGCAACCCTAGCATCCCTCACCTGACCACAACCCTCATAGAGTTCAGAGTCATGCACTTTATGTTGAGAAAATTGAATCTACCCCTCTTTAATTCTGTCTCAGGATGCCAGCAGTGAACAGAAAGTTTGAGGTCCACCATCAAGGAGACAAGGAAGACTGTTCTCCCAAGGGCATGGTTTTCCATCATCACAACCTATCCATCATCTACATATTACTCAACTTCCCATCTGCCCAGAGCTTGCATCTTTATTTCACAATGGGACTCTCTGTGAGACCTCTCTGCAAAGGGGCATAATTATATGCTCACACCCATAACTTCACAGTGTTGATTTTATGAGTTAAAAATGTAAATATTGATGTTTGCAGGTATAACATGGGCATATTGAACTCACTCTTAACCCTTGACATTCATCAGAGCTTATGGTCATTAAAAATTAAGTCAGACTCCCTGGATTCCTATTCCATCTCAGCAACATCCAAGTTCTTTAAACTTGTGCGAAGTTCTAAATTCTCTGAGCTTGATTTTTCCCTTCAATAAATTGCAGATAATGATAGCAGCAAAATTATAGTACTTTTGTGACTGACTGACTGAGGTCAAGCAGGTCAAATAGGCAAAATAATGCATACACTGCTGGATACACAGGATGCAATTAGTACACCTCAGCTATTATGATCAGATCCTCCACTGCTCTCCCCACACATGCACCACCTAACTCCCAGCCTCTCCTTCAATGTTAGGTCTGTAAACTTCACATATAGCAATCCTTTTCTTTCTTCCCTTCCTTTTGATTTTGGGAACAAATCTTGCAAAGTCATTTTAACTCCCAAACTGTCTGGTGTAGAATCTTTTGCTCATATGTTTGAAGTCAAATCTGAGAGAAAACTGTTGACGACTTTTTTTTTTATTTTATTTTCGAACTCGGCTCCACAAACTGCATCAAAATGCCTGCAGTCACAGGAAAGAACTTATTTGCCCATCATGGAAACATTATAGCTTTTAGATTCTACATATAAATGAGATCATGCAGTGCTTTTCTTTCTGTGTCTGGTTTATTTCACTTAGTATAGTGTCCTCCAAGTGCATACATGCTGTTCCAAATGACAAGATCTCCTTCATTTTTAACGCTGAATAATTTTCACATTTATACACATATACCACAATTATCACAATTTCCCTATCATTCATTCATCAATGGACACTTAGG
>NW_016866329.1:0-557 GCF_001698545.2 Rhinopithecus bieti | reverse complement strand
CACTCGAAAGGCTGAGGGGGGAGAATGGCGAGAACCCAGGAGGCGGAGTTGCAGTGAGCTGAGATCCGGACACTGCACTCCAGCGGGGCGACAATGCGAGACTCCGTCTCAAGCAAAAAAAAAAAAAGAAAGAAAAACAAAACTGTGTTAGCAAACTGATCACTGAAGAGCAACATGTAACTCTGTGAGTTGCATTCACACATCGCAATGAAGTTTCTCAGAAGGCTTCTTTCCAGTTTTCAACTAAGGATATCCTTTTTCACCATAGCCCTCAATGAGCTCCCAAATATCACTTTGCAGAAACCACGACAACAGGGTTAGGAAACTCTTCCTAGCAGGGAAGGGTGGAACTCTGTGTGATGAAGTCACACATGAGAAAGCAATCACCCAGAAAGCTTCTCTCTATTTATTATCTGAGGATATTTCCTTTTTCACCATGGGCCGCAAAGGGCTCCCAAATATGACTTTGCAGATTCCACGAAAAGAGGGTTAGCTGTCTGCTTCCTGAGGACTAAGTCGTAACTCTGGGAGAAGAATTCACAGACCACAAAGAAGTT
>NW_016866328.1:0-1936 GCF_001698545.2 Rhinopithecus bieti | reverse complement strand
ATGGTGAAACCCCGTCTCTACTAAAACACAAAATTAGCCAAGCGTGGTGGCGTGTGCCTGTAATCCCAGCTACTCAGAAGGCTGAGGCACAAGAATCACTTGAACCAGGCAGGTAGAGGTTGCAGTGAGCCGAGATCACGTCACTGCACTCTAGGCTGGGCGACAGAGCGAGACTCCATCTCAAAAAAAAAAAAAAAAAAAATTAGCCAGGCGTAGTGGAGCATGCCTGTAGTCCCAGGCACTCAGGAGGCTGAGGCATAAGAATCGCTTGAACCTGGGAGGCGGCAGCTGCAGTGAGCTGAGATCATGCTGTTGAAGGGCTGCAGCTGGCTTCTGCCATCATTTCCACTGTACTTTCTGTCCTGTGTGCTTACACTTTCTCATGCCCCTGCAGGCATTTGAGTTTTGCAAACTTTGGTTTATTTGCTTACTGTCTATCTCCAAGTAATATATAAGCTCCACAAAGGTAGGGTCTTTCTCTATCATGTTCTTTTTCACTCTTTTTTTAAAAAAAATTCAGCCTGCAATCCCACCTACTCGGGAGACTGAGGCGGGAGAATTGCTTGAAACTGGAAGGGGGAGGTTGCAGTGAGCCGAGATTGCCACTGCACTCCAGCCTGGGTGTAAGAGCGAAACTGCATCTCAAAAAAAAAAAAAAATGCATTGCAATATGACTTTATCTTTATTTTGTGACCCCTCCCCCTCTATTACTCCTTGTTTTTTTGAGGTGGAGTCTCACTCTGTTGCCCAGACTGCAGTGCAATGGAGCAATCTCTCAGCTCACTGCAACCTCTGCCTCCAGGGTTCCAGCGACTCTCCTGCCTCAGCCTCCCAAGTAGCTGGTATTACAGGTATGTGCCACCATGCCTGGCTAATTTTTGTATTTTTAGTAGAGACAAGGTTTCACCATGTTGGCCAATCTGGTCTCGAACTCCTGACCTCATGTGATCCGCCTGCCTCGGCCTCCTGAAGTGCTGAGATTACAGGCGTGAGCCACCATGCCCAGTCTATTTTTTAAATTAATGGTTTATGTTATTAGTATTATTTGAGAAAAGGTCTCACTCTGTCCCTCAGGCTGTAGTGCAGTGGTGAGATCTTGGCTCACTGCAACCTCCATCTCCCAGGTTCAAGCAATGCTCCTGCCTCAGCCTCCTGAGCAGCTGGGACCACAGGCATGTGCCACCACACCCTGCTAATTTTTTTTTTTTTTTTTTTTTGAGATGGAGTTTTGCTCTTGTTGCCCAGGCTGGAGTGCAATGGCATGATCTGGGCTCACGGCAACCTCCGCCTCCCGGGTTCAAGCAATTCTCCTGCCTCAGCCTCCCGAGTAGCTGGGATTACAGTCATGCGCCACCACACCTGGCTAATTTTGTATTTTTAGTAGAGACGGGGTTTCTCCATGTTGGTCAGGCTGATCTTGAACTCCTGACCTCAGGTGATCCACCCACCTAGGCCTCCCAAAGTGCTGGGATTACAGGCATGAGTCACTGTGCCTGGCTCAATTTTTGTATTTTTAGAAGAGATGGGATTTCACCTTGTTGGCCAGGCCAGTCTCGAACTCCTGGCCTCAAGTGATCCAACCGCTTTGGTCTCCCAGAGTGCTGGGATTATAGGCGTGCCTGGCCCCTAATGGAGTGTTAATTTGAATTTTGTTTTCAGATTCCTGTGTTTGCTTTAAGAAAAAAAAATTGTGGGAAAATGTGCTAAACATAAAATGTATGATTTTAACCATTTCCCCCTTTTATTTTTAATTTTTATTTATTTATATATTTTTTAAGAATTGGGGTCTTGCTCTGTTGTCCAGGCTGCAGTGTGGTGGTGTGATCACAGTTCACTGCAACCTCAACCTCCTGGGCTCAAGCAATCCTCCCACCTCAGCCTCCTGAGTAGCTGGGACTACAGGCACACACCACCACACCCAGGGCACTGTGGCCAG
>NW_016866326.1:0-726 GCF_001698545.2 Rhinopithecus bieti | reverse complement strand
TCCCAAAGTGCTGGGATTACAGGCTTGAGCCACCGCGCCCGGCCCATTTTCATTTTAACCTCATTTTGGAAAACTGATAATTTTGCTATTACTTATGTGAGCTTTTTGAAATCAAGAATTATCTTAGTAATTCTTGTATCTCCTAAAGCAGAGGTTCCCAGATTTGGATGATTACTAAATGGGTAATTATTATTAATCATCAGGGGCATTAAAATGTGATTTAAAATTAGAGATAAAGGCTCAATAGGTCCGAGCTGGGTCATCGGCAACCATCTTCCCTCCAAATACCTAAAGTGGGGGATGGTAGCAGTAGACATTCAGTGTACGTTTGTTGAATGAATAATAACTTGGTTCCATGCATATGAAATGTTGTTGAGGAAGATTTCTGCACAGTGGCAGGAGGTTTTCTCACTTTAGTTGTTTGGCTTCCTGGCTGGTCAGTTGGGAGAGAACGTTACAGGACTGTTGACTCCCTGACTTCTCACTATTTTCTACTTACAAGTTCTGGCTAATGTTGCAAACTTTCACCCCCTTTCCCACACCCCTTCTTCTTCTTTAGTTCTTATTACTTAAAACTGTACTTGAGAATACCCTTGACATATTGTACTTGTTTCATATACAATTCTGGAATTTAAACAAACATGAGGGATATTTTTCTTTCTTATCTGTGTCCTTTATAATCAGGAATGGTTTGACAGGGTCTGTTTTCTACCACTTTTCCCAGAC
>NW_016866325.1:0-745 GCF_001698545.2 Rhinopithecus bieti | reverse complement strand
AAGTTGAAATTACTCCTTGATTCATGGACGGCAGAATAGATGTTGGGTTAGTAGGCATGAAAACAACATTAATATCCTTGTGCATCTTCATCACAGCTCTTGGGTGTCCAGGTGCATTGTTAATGTGCAGCAATATTTTGAAAGAAATCTGTTTCTTTCTGAGTAGTAGGTGTCAACAGTGGGCTTAAAAATATTCAGTAAACCATGCTGTAAACAGACTTGCTGACATCCAGGCTTTGTTTTTCCATTTATGGAGCACAGGCAGAATAGATTTAGCATAACTCTTAAGGGCCCTGGGATTTTCAGAAATAGTCGGTGATTATTGGCTTCATCTAAAAATTACCAGCTGCATTAGCCACTAACAAGAGAGTCAGTGTGTCCTTTAAAACTTTGAAGGAGTCAGGCATTGACTCCTCCTCTCTATCTGGGAAAGTCCTAGATGGCATCATCTTCCACAAGAAGGCTGTTTCATCTACATTGAAAATCTACTGTTTTGTGTAGCCACCTTCCTCAGTTATCTTAGCTAGATCTTCTGCATAACTTGCTGCAGCTTCTACATCATCACTTGCTGCTTCGCCTTGAACTTTTACATTATAGAGATGGTTTACTTCCTTCAGTCTCCTGAATCAACCTCTGTTAGCTTCCAGCTATTCTTCTGCAGCTTTCTTACCTCTCTCAGCCTTCAGAAAATTGAAAAAAAAAAAGAACCTTGCTCTGAACTAGACTTTGGCTTAGGAGAATGTTG
>NW_016866324.1:0-746 GCF_001698545.2 Rhinopithecus bieti | reverse complement strand
AAATACATAAAAGTTTCATCTCGCTTTTATGTTTGCTTTTAAGGTCTGAGAATATTAATAGAACAAAAGGAACACAACAGCATTCCAATGACCAGTGAGTGTAGCTATTCCCACTGTGTGATTATATTGTTTTTTTACAAGCCTACATATATGGCTTTACCTATATTTGAATATGTAAATTCTTACAGTGTAACTATAAAGCATTGTGCTCACTTAGTGGCACAGAGAGGTTAAGTTATTGACTGGGGGACACGGAGTCCTCAGCACGAAATTCTGGGATTTAGCCGAGGACAGCCTCACTCCAGGATCGTGCTACTTCTCAGAGTTTGCTAGCTTGCACTGTTAGAGTGTAATGTTTGGAAAACAAGGCCATACTGAAATCCGGAGGAGAGAAAGATGGCTTACACTAGGTATGAGTACAGTGTGGTTGAGATGTGCAAACAAGATAAAGGTAAGGTAAAAGAAAATGCAAACTAGGCCAGGTGCGGGAACTCACGCCTGTAATCCCAGCACTTTGGGAGACTGAGGCAGGTAGATCACGAAGTCAGGAGTTCGAGACTAGCCTGACCAAGATGGTGAAACCTCTTCTCTACTAAAAATACAAACAATTAGCTGGGCAAGGTGGCAGGTAACTGTAATCCCAGCTACTCGGGAGGCTGAGGCAGGAGAATCGCTTGAACCCAGGGAGCAGAGGTTGCAGCGAGCCGAGATCATGCCACTGCACTCCAGCCTGGGCAACAGAGTGA
>NW_016866323.1:0-745 GCF_001698545.2 Rhinopithecus bieti | reverse complement strand
TGTCTCAAGAAAAAAAAAAAGATGTTTCTTGACTCTCCCACCTTCCTGCTTCCATGGCCCAGCCAGGCTCCCATCCCCAAAGTAACCTCCTCTCTCTGCACAGCACTGCTGACCCAATGCCCGCTCCCTCTGTCTTCCCTGACACCATCTCTTTCCCCCTTTTAACCATATTTCTCCCTATGGTGATGCCAAAAAGTAAGCAACCATTGGCCAAATATCATCTGCTACACATGAAGCCAAAATCCTATGTGTATTCTCTTCTTCTCTTTTTTTTTTTTTTTTTTTTTTTTTTTGAGACGGAGTCTCGCTCTGTTGTCCAGGCTGGAGTGCAGTGGCATGATCTCAGCTCACTGCAAGCTCCGCCTGCCGGGTTCACGCCATCCTCCTGCCTCAGCCTCCCGTGTAGCTGGGACTACAGGCGCCCGTCACCATGCCCGGCTAATTTTTTTGTATTTTTAGTAGAGACGGGGTTTCACCATGTTAGCCAGGATGGTCTCGATCTCCTGACCTCGTGATCCACCCGCTTTGGCCTCCCAAAGTGCTGGGATTACAGGCGTGAGCCACTGTGCCTGGTTTTTTTTTTTTTTTTTGAGACAGAGTCATGCTCTGTCGCCCAGGCTGGAGTGCAGTGGTGTGATCTCGGCTCACTGCAACCTCTGCCACCTGGGTTCCAGCAATTCTCCTGCCTCAGCCTCCTGTGTAGTTGGGACTACAGGTGCCCACCACCATGCTCGGCCAATTTTTG
>NW_016866322.1:0-1620 GCF_001698545.2 Rhinopithecus bieti | reverse complement strand
CCAGCCACAAGCCAAAGGGAGCCAGGAACTACCAGCAGCCCCAGAAGTTAAAAGTGCCAAGGAATGGATCTTCCTCAGAGCCTCCAGAGGGAGCATGTCCTTGCCAATACCTTGATTTTGGACTCCTTGTCTCCAGAACTTTGAGAAAAAATTTCTGCTGTTTTAAGCCACCATGATTGTGGGAATTTGTCACAGCAGCCCCAGGAAACTAACACAAGCATATTTTATTTGTTTTTTCACCGTTACTTTATCTTCCTTTATGAAGATAAAATATACTCATTCATGCATATTGCCTATTTTTTACTGGGCAGTCTGCCATTTGTTTATTGATTTTAGGGTTTTAAAATATATATTCTGGATATAAACTGAACTGGTTCAAGTTCTCTTGGAAGCAGAGATTGAGGTGGAGTTAGATGTGTCAAAGGAGCCAGGCATGGTGGCATGGCCATGTACTCCCAGCTACTCAGGAGGCTGAGGCAGGAGGATCACTTGAGCCCAGGAGGTGAAGGCTGCAGTGACCTATGATTGTGCCACTGCAGTGCATGCTGGGCAACAGAGCAAGACTCTATCTCTTTTAAAAAAATGTTTTTCAGGCCAGGCACGATAGCTCACGCCTGTATTTCCAGTACTTTGGGAGGCCGAGGCAAGTGGATCACCTGAGGTCAGGAGTTCGAAACCTGCCTGGCCAACATGGTGAAACCCCATCTCCACTATAAATACAAAAATTAGCCAGGTGTGGTGGTGAGTGCCTGTAATCTCAGCTACTTGGGAGGCTGAGGCGGGAGAATCACTTGAACCCGGGAGGCGGAGGTTGCAGTGAGCTGAGATCATGCCACTGCTCTCCAGCCTAGACAATAGAGCGGGACTCAGTCTCAAAAAAAAATTAAACCTGGAAGCCAGGAGCCGTGGTACGTGTCTGTAGTCCCAGCTACTCAGGAGGCTGAGGCAGGAGGATCACTTGAGCCCAGGATTTCGAGTTCAATCTGAGCAACATAGCAAGACCCCGCCACTAAAAAATAAAAAATTAATAAAAAAGAAATTAAAGCAGAGAAATGTTAAATAATATTTATTAATTCATTAAAAAAACAAACTCATCTGTAATCCCAGCACTTTGGGAGGCCGAGACGGGTGGATCACGAGGACAAGAGATCTAGACCATCCTGGCGAACACAGTGAAACCCCGTCTCTACTAAAAAAATGCAAAAAACTAGCTGGGCGAGGTGGCGGGCGCCTGTAGTCCCAGCTACTCAGGAGGCTGAGGCAGGAGAATGGCGCAAACCCGGGAGGCGGAGCTTGCAGTGAGCCGAGATCCGGCCACTGCACTCTAGCCTGGGCGACACAGCCAGACTCCGTCTCAAAAAAAAAAAAAAAAAAAAAACTCATTACATGTTAACATCAGAGTGATGAGGCAAGGCATGGTGGCCCATGCCTGTAATCCCTGTACTCTAGGGGCCGAGGTAGGCGGATCACTTGAGGTCAAGAGTTCAAGACCAGCCTGGCCAACATGGTGAAACCCCATCTCTACTAAAAATACAAAAAAATTATCCGGGAATGGTGGCAGGCACCTGTAATCTCAGCTACTTGGGAGGTTAAGGCAGAAAAATCACTTGAATCCGGGAG
>NW_016866321.1:0-1623 GCF_001698545.2 Rhinopithecus bieti | reverse complement strand
ATACTTTACCCAAATAACATAAAATAAAAGATTTTCTTGACCCTTCTTTAACCAGAGCAGCAGCTTTTAAAACAAGATGTTTGTTTACTTTGGAAATACCATTTACAAACCAAACAACTCATGAGCCCTATTAGGCTCTGTAGAATTCAGCAGTTCCTCACAATTAGTCCTAGAAAAGAGGCTCTCTACTTATTAGGTAGCAAGAGTTTGTGTAAACCATTTTTATTTTATCATGGAACTCTTCTGGGAAACATTATTTCCATTAGCAGAGGGGCAGCTTCAGTTAATGTTCCGTAGCAAGACAGTAAATGCCCCAAAGAGAAATTCTCCAGTTCAGTAGTTGTTACTGAAAAGTACTCAGTTTTTGGCATCAGCCCCGATAAAGAAAAAAAAAAAAAAAAAACGAAAAAAAAAACCAAAAACAAAAAAAAAAACCCACATAAAAGGTTAGGCAGCTGAGGAATTGTCCCGACTAGCACTCCAGCTTTATCCTATATTTTGTGAGCTTAGACAATTTTACTAGCTCCTATTTAGTGTGTTCAGATAACATTTCCTAGAAGAGCAGATTTATATATCTTCAGTTTTATAGTACTGGAAAGGGGAAAACATCCCCAGTTAGATATAGCACCCATTTTCATAAGACTTTTAGGTAAAGGGGATTACAACTACCTTACATAAAGCTTGTTGAAACATCTTACATTCTGTAATTCAATTAAACTGTTTTTGTGGGTTTTTTTTTTTTTTTTTTTTTTTTTTTGGAGACAGAGTCTTGCTCTATTGCCCAGGCTGGAGTGCAGTGTCATGATCTCAGCTCACTGCAAATTCTGCCTCCTGGGTGTGAGTGATTCTCCTGCCTCAGCCCCCCAAGCAGCTGAGATTACAGGCATGCACCACCATGCCTGGCTAATTTTTTGTATTTTTAGTACAGATGGGATTTTACCATGCTGGCCAGGCTGGTCTCGAACTCCTGACCTCGTGATCTGCCCTCCTTGGTCTCCCAAAGTGCTACCATTACAGGCATGAGCCACCCTGCCCGGCCTAAACTATATATTTTTATGTTCTGGTCTCAGGAACCCTTTTTTACTCCCAGACCATTTTACCTTTTCTGGTGAAAAGGGTTTGGGTTCCCAGCAGGGAGTTATATCTGTAAGACCTATGAGGGGGAGCAGATTTGATAAGGCTTCTTAAACAGTCCCGTGATTCTGTGGGAGGGGTACTCATGTAAAAGGGGTCCCCTTAACCCTCAAATTTACCATATGGCCTGGGTAATAGGCCTATTTGCTGGAAGGATATTCCAGTTACCATAAAGCTAGTCCAACATGGCTTGCATATGAAGCATCTTAACTGCTTTATCTGGGGCACTTCCCTTGCTATTTTATAAGGAGAGTTGGGCAGTCCCCTTCTCAGAGCAAACAGACCTTATAATGGCATTCTGTGGCCCACTAGGCTGATTGGTTTCTTAAGAATGACGCCAGGCCGGGCGCGGTGGCTCAAGCCTGTAATCCCAGCACTTTGGGAGGCCGAGACGGGCGGATCACGAGGTCAGGAGATCGAGACCATCCTGGCTAACACGGTGAAACCCCGTCTCTACTAAAAACTACAAAAAACTAGCTGGGCGACGTG
>NW_016866320.1:0-350 GCF_001698545.2 Rhinopithecus bieti | reverse complement strand
CATGCACAAGCTTCAGTAGCTGATTCAATCAAGTGGAAGAAAGGATATCAGTGATTGAAGATCAAATCAATGAAATGAAGTGAGAAAAGAAGTTTAGAGTAAAAAGAAACAAGGCCTCTAAGAAATATGGGACTATGTGAAAAGACCAAATCTTGATTGATTGGTATACCTGAAAGTGACAGGGAGAATGGAACCAAGCTGGAAAACACTCTTCAGGATTCATCCAGGAGAACTTCCACAACCTAGCAAGGCAGGCCAACATGCAAAATCAGGAAATACAGGTAACTCCTAAAAGTTAGTCCTCAAGAAGAGCAACCCCAAGACACATAAGTGTCAGGTATACCAAGGTT
>NW_016866319.1:0-746 GCF_001698545.2 Rhinopithecus bieti | reverse complement strand
TTTCTTAATCCAGTCTGTCACATCTTTTATGATAATAATGCCTTTTTCTGGAATAACTTCTGAAGGACCTGCCTGAGGCTTTTCTTGAGAAAGTGGCACTTTTTTCAGAAATATGTCCATGATGGTTTGCTTAGTTAATTTTTTAAAATAAAAATTTTCTCCCATTCTGTAGGTTGCCTTCTCACTCCGACGGTGTTGTCCTTTGCTGTGCAGAAGCTGTTTAGTTTAATTAGATCCCATTTGTCAATTTTGGCTTTTGTTGCCATTGCTTTTGGTGTTTTAGTCATGAAGTCCTTGCTCATGCCTATGTCCTGAATGGTATTGTCTAAGTTTTCTTCTAGGGTTTTTATGGTCTTAGGTCTAACATTTAAGTCTTTATTCCATCTTGATTTAATTTTTGTATAAGGTGTAAGGAAGGGATCCAATTTCAGCTCTCTACATATCTAGCTAGTTTTCCCAGAATCATTTATTAAAGAGGGAACCATTTCCCCATTTCTTGTTTTTGTCAGGTTTGTCAAAGATCAGATGGTTGTAGATGTGTGGTATTATTTCTGAGGGCTCTATTCTGTTCCACTGGTCTATCTTTCTGTTTCAGTGCCAGTGTCATGCTGTTTTGGTTACTGTAGCCTTGTAGTATAGTTTGAAGTCAGATAGCATTATGCCTCCAGCTTTCTTCTTTTTGCTTAGGATTGCCTTGGCAATGCGGGCTCTTTTTTGGTTCCATATGAACTCTAAAGTAGTTTTAT
>NW_016866318.1:0-789 GCF_001698545.2 Rhinopithecus bieti | reverse complement strand
ATATATATTTTGAGATGGAATCTTGCTCTGTCGCCCAGGCTGGAGTGCAGTGGCACCATCTCTGCTCACTGCAAGCTCCGCCTCCCGGGTTCACACCATTCTCCTGCCTCAGCCTCCCGAGTAGCTGGGACTACAGGCGCCCGCCACCTCGCCCGGCTAGTTTTTTGTATTTTTTAGTAGAGACGGGGTTTCCCCGTATTAGCCAGGATGGTCTCGATCTCCTGACCTCGTGATCCGCCCGTCTCAGCCTCCCAAAGTGCTGGGATTACAGGCTTGAGCCACCGCGCCCGGCCAATGTAGGCAGTATTATAATCACTATAACCATTTTATAGATGAAGATTCTGAGACTCGGATACATTAAGTCTGTCCAAAACCACAATACTAGTAAGTGATTGAGTCTGGTATTTATTTCACCAGAACCAGTGTTTGGTCCACTATATTACTTGTTCCCTGAAACAGTAGATTGCTCAGAAATATAATCAGTATTTGAATTATTTATTTCATGATTTGAAAGGCAAAAGACTAGTTATAATAAAACAAAATGTTGGGAGCAGGGGAATAACATAGCTCTGATGATGCCTGCTGTAGTCTGTGTTTTGAAGGCAACATTAGCCACATATACAAAATAATTTTTTCAAAGAAGATATAAGTAAGCTGTTGTTGAAGTAAAAAGAGAAATAAACTTAGTGGTAACACTTGAACTTAACTATATTTCTCTCTTGATTATGTTATGAACTATAATGCTGTTTATATTTTTAAATTATTTTTAATTAATATATAATATTTTAC
>NW_016866317.1:0-788 GCF_001698545.2 Rhinopithecus bieti | reverse complement strand
GAAGAAGCAAATGCAGAAACTAGTGCCAAGCAAGGGAATGAGATACAGAAGAAGGAAAGCAATGAAATGAAAGTTAATACCCTTTTCAGGTGGGAAGGCCAAATTCATCTGTAACTCCAAAATCTCAAGTTCATCTAAAAGGATGAAATGCCACAAGGCCTATTTGTAACATTCTATTCCATTATCAAAAGGTATCTTACTAGGATCCAAAAGAAAAAACAAAAAAACACAAAAACAACACATATACACACATACTTGTGTACCTACATTCATATGCACATATCTGCATGCAAGGATTAAAACAGAAACATGCAGAGACATACACACAGCCACTCCCCACCCACACAGACACTAACACCAACACATGCATGTCCCCCCCCAACACACACACACAAACATACGCAAGTATGCTCACTCCAGGATGAGTCTGAGTAAAAAGAAACCATCTCTGACCCAGCTAATTTTCTCATTCAACTTGTTGTTCTTGGCTTCTTCACTCAGGAATAATCCCAATCAAATGCAAGAAGTGTGTGAGTCACTAAACAGGGCACTTAATTTTGGTTGTCTTATATTACATATTTATACCATGGAGATTCTGGCTACTTTTTAAAAAGTAGTTTTAAACGGTATAGGTTTGGTTCTGAAGTGGTGTTACTGGTGAGAAAGGGTATAGGAAAACTATGTACAGAGTCACTTCTCATGGGATCTTATTCTAAGTGAGGTGTATGCCTTTTAAAATCAATCACTCTCCATAAATTCAAAGTAATTCCTTTTGAAATCTAAGCTGG
>NW_016866316.1:0-787 GCF_001698545.2 Rhinopithecus bieti | reverse complement strand
TGAGACAGAGTCTCACTCCTCGCCCAGGCTGGAGTGCAGTGATGCGATCTCGGCTCACTGCAAGCTACACCTCCCGAATAACCCAATTTTTTCACTGAATCCTGGGACCTAAAAAAAAAAAAAGGAATGCCACAGGACCAAGCTATACAACACTTCCACACTGCAAAAGGTGACCCAATGTCAATCAGCCCACTCTGTGATCAGTTCGTCCCCCATGGGAGTCTTATCCCTTGATGATGGTGATGTAGCCATAGCCTCCAAGTTTCCAAACCTCACTTTTCTGATCTAAATGCACAAACAAATGAATAGCCCCATACAGAAATAACCGTTCATTGTAACTGCTCTCAGCCACCCCCAGAATTACAGCCTTTGCTAGTGATCCACTAGCTATGAGACACACAGAGATTAAGTTTTCTCTCATGGTACAAAGTAATTCCTGGTACCCCCAGAAATTAGATAGATCATAGAATTTAATGCAAAAGAGCAGAGCCTTAGAACTGAGAGGAACCTGTCCACAACTCTTGGGGATCCATGAGAAAATATATGACCCCAAAAGGGGATGTGTGGGACTTTTTCTGTGTTCCATAAGGGGTCTTAGAGCTACTAGAAGTCCTTTCTAGATTTCTTTATGTGGAATTGAAGATGGCAAAAAAGAAAGAGGAGTAGAAGTGAAAGAAAATGAAAGAACAAGTCTTAGATGTACCAATTTGGAGATTTTAAGCTTTCCAGAAGGGACAATGAAGTTTTACATTTTCTTAGAAAAAATCATGGGAAAAAGAAAAAAAAA
>NW_016866315.1:0-1144 GCF_001698545.2 Rhinopithecus bieti | reverse complement strand
TATAAACGTCTAAGCATAAATAATTTTAAGGTACTAGTAATAATGTAGAATTTTTAAAAATTTTCTGTAACTATAATTTAGTTAAAATACTTTATATTTCAAAAGTACAACTAATTAAAATGACTAAGACATTCATCCTAAATATTGTGGTCTTATATTCATACTATTGGAGAAAATACCGTACAATTAAGGCAGGAGCAGTGGCTCATGCCCATAACCCCAGCTACTCAGGAGACTGAGGTGGGAGAATCCCTTGAACCCAGGAGGTGGAGATTGTAGTAAATTGAGATCGTGCCACTGCACTCCAGCATGGGCAACAGAGCAAGAATCCATCTAAAAAAAAAACAAAACAAAAAACAAAAGGAAGAAGAAGAGAAAACAGAAGAAAATACTGTATTCATATGAAGGCAAGTTGTCTACAAACACTACACATAACAATGCTAATTGTTTTGAAGTAGTAAATAGTAGTAAATAGGAACCAAAGCATAACCACAGACTCCACTGTGAGTTTATACACAGAACTGTTCTTTCTTTTGCAGTGTAAGTACTTGAGCCTGCAAATACTGGATAACTACCTTGGATAATCAGTTTTTTGTCAAAGAAACTTCCTCAGCATCTTTTAGTCTTTATCATTCTGTATTGCTAAGTTTAATCCTATATTTGTGCTCCACTTTTTGTGTGCTGTTAAAATAAGTTTTAATCTAAACAAATCTGTATCTACTTTAAGAGACTGAAAGAAAAAAAAAAAAAGAAAGAAAGAAAGAAAGAAACCTCTGGGGCCGGGCGTGGGTGGATCACAAGGTCAGCAGATCGAGACCATCCTGGCTAACACAGTGAAGCCCCGTCTCTACTAAAAATATAAAAAATTAGCCAAGCATGGTGGTGGGTGCCTGTAGTCCCAGCTACTCCAGAGGCTGAGACAGGAGAATGGCAGGAACCTGGGAAGCTGAGGTTGCAGTGAGCCGAGATCAGGCCATTCCACTCCAGCCTGGGTGACAGAGCGAGACTCCGTCTCAAAAAAAAAAAAAAGAAAAAACCTTTGCCAAGGCAAAACACTGCAATGGTTCTGAGGTCCTAGATGAAGACAATCCTGAGTCAGAAAGAATGACAAAACGTTTCTTTAGCTGTAAATATAATTTACGTA
>NW_016866314.1:0-1642 GCF_001698545.2 Rhinopithecus bieti | reverse complement strand
GTGGAGACGGAGACTCATTGTGTTGCCCAGCCTGGTCTTGAACTCCTGGCCTCAAGCCATCCTCCTGCCTCGGCCTTCCAAAGTGCTGGGATTACAGACATAAGCCACTGCACCAAGCCTATCTAGTCTTCTAAATATGTGTGAATGGATAGATGGGGAAACTTTAGGTGTTTTTTGAAATATTTTCATAGATTCAATAGTTCTCCCTTAATTTTGAGGATAGCTACTTTAACAGTAGGATTTGAATTACAGAAGATTATTTTTTTAATGATAATTTTAAAGGCTTCATGAACTCACTTTCTATATTAATCTTTTAACAGATCACAGACCAGTGAGAATTAGTTTATGTTGATCCATGGTCATGGCTTTTTGTTATTAATAATGATATATGTCTATCCATGTCTGATTTAGATGAAAATATGTATATTGGAACTTAAAATTTGTAATGCTTCATCTGAAGTAGTTGATTCTACACTAATAATGGAGTCATTTTAGATAGGAAGGAAAATTTCTCTAAAGATGTTAAATACTGACTAGCTAAGTTACAGATACTTTTGGTAACTTTAGGACTTGGGTCAAATTATCTTATATAGTTAGATATTTATTTTTAGTGGCTTTTCTCTTTAATGTTTTAAATTCTGTACATTCTCAGTTTGCTTAATATTAGATTTAAACTATTTTTCTTTCTTTTTAGGGGCTTCACAAAGGTCAGAGTTCACATTCGGCAGGTCCTAATGGTGAACGACCTCTCTCTTCCACTGGGCCTTCCCAGCATCTCCAGGCAACTGGCTCTGGTATTCAGAATCAGAATGGACATCCCACCCTGCCTAGCAATTCAGTAACACAGGGGGCTGCTCTCAATCACCTCTCCTCTCACACTGCTACCTCAGGTGGACAACAAGGCATTACCTTAACCAAAGAGAGCAAGCCTTCAGGAAACATATTGACAGTGCCTGAAACAAGCAGGCACGCTGGAGAGACACCTAACAGCACTGCCAGTGTTGAGGGACTTCCTAATCATGTCCATCAGATGACGGCAGATGCTGTTTGCAGTCCTAGCCATGGAGATTCTAAGTCACCAGGTTTACTAAGTTCAGACAATCCTCAGCTCTCTGCCTTGTTGATGGGAAAAGCCAATAACAATGTGGGTACTGGAACCTGTGACAAAGTCAATAACATCCACCCAGCTGTTCATACAAAGACTGATAACTCTGTTGCCTCTTCACCATCTTCAGCCATTTCCACAGCAACACCTTCTCCAAAATCCACTGAGCAGACAACCACAAATAGTGTTACCAGCCTTAACAGCCCTCACAGTGGGCTACACACAATTAATGGAGAAGGGATGGAAGAATCTCAGAGCCCCATGAAAACAGATCTGCTTCTGGTTAACCACAAACCTAGTCCACAGATCATACCATCAATGTCTGTGTCCATATACCCCAGCTCAGCAGAAGTTCTGAAGGCATGCAGGTTAGTGTGGGAAAGTTCATCAAAGTGGAAATGTTTGACTACTAGCATGATCAGAATGCTGAAATTTGGATCTTTTAAGATATAGGAAGTAAGCAAAAGATGGGGTAGTCATTCATCTGAAATAAGAGTTTGACAGAAGCTTTGTTATGCTTAGATGTTGTGGTCAAAT
>NW_016866313.1:0-2090 GCF_001698545.2 Rhinopithecus bieti | reverse complement strand
GAGGCTTACGGTGAGAAAGGAAACGTCTACAAATAGAAACTGGAGAGAAGCTTTCTGAGGAGCTGCTGTGTGACGTTTGCATTTCACTCACAGAAATATACCTTTCTTCTCCTAGAGGATTGCGGAATCCCTTTTGGAGAAATAGCTACCAAGAGACATTCAGCTGCATAGGGAGAGCTATGGTGAAAAGGGAAATATCCTCAGACAAAACTGGAAAGAAGATTTCTGTGAAACTACTTTTTGTTAGATATGTTTATTCATCTCGCATAGTTAAAACTTTACTTATATTACGCAGTTTGGAAACTCCGTCATGCACGGATCCATGAAGGGACATTCGGGAGTACATTCAGGCCTACGGTGAAAGAGGAGATATCTTCAGATAAAGCCTGGATAGAAGCTTTCTGAGAAACTACTTTGTGATGTATGCATACCACTCAGGGAGTTATACCTCCTTTCTCACAAGGCAGTGTTTGAACAATGTTCCTGTGAGACGGAAAAAGTGATATTTCAAAGCGCATTGAGTACTATGGTGAATTGTGAAATATACTGAAATAAAATCGAGGAAGAAGCGTTCCAAGAATCTGCTCTCTGATATGTGCTTCACTTCACGGAGTTAATGTTTACTCTATGTTGCCCAGTTTCGAAACTCTGTCTTTGAATAATCTGTGAAGGGATATTTAGTGATGCCTGGACACTTGTGGTGAGCAAGGAAACGTCTAGTGATGAAACCTGCACAGAAACTTTCTGAGCAATTGCTTGATTATATGTGTATTCATCTCATACAGTTAAATCATTCTTTGGATTGAGCAGGTTGAAATCACTGTTTTTGTGGAATCTGAGGAAGGACATTTGGGAACGGTCCTTAGAATATGGAGAAAGAAATATCCTCATGTAAAATCCAGAGGAAGCTTTCTGAGAAACTGCTCTGTGTCGTCTTAATTTTCTCACTCTGTTAAGCGTCTCTTTTCATTGAGCAGTCTTCTACCCCTGTGTATGTTTGCCATGTGATGGGATATTCGGGAGCACCTTGAGGCTTGTGGTGTGAAAGGAAATATGTGCAGACCGAAACTGGAGAGAAGCTTTCCTAAGAACTACTTTGTGACCTGTGCATTCCTCTCACAATGTTATACCTCTCTTCCATACAGCGTCGGTGAAACCCTTTTGGAGAAACAGGTACCAAGTGATATTCGGGAGCACGTTGCTGCTGATGGTGAAAAGGGAAATAATCTCAGACAAAAACTGGAAAGAAGCTTTCTAGGAAAGTACTCCATGATATGTTTAATCACCTCACATAGATAAAGCTTTCTTTACATTATGCAGCTTAGAAACTGTCACGGACGGATCCAGGAAAGGACGTTGGGGAGCACATTCAGGACTATGGTGAAAATGGAAATATCTTCAGATAAAGACTGTAAAGAAACTTTCTGTGAATCTGTTTTTGCTATGTTTATTCATCTCACATAGATGAAGTTTTCTTTACAGTACACAGCTTGGAAACTCCCTCGTATATGGATCCGCAAAGGGATATTTGGGATCACATTCGGGCCGATGGTGAAATAGGAAATGTAGTCAGATAAAAACTGGAGAGAAGCCTTCTGAGAAATGACTTGGGGATGTGAGCATTCCACTCAGGGAGTTAGAGCTTTCTCCTCATAAGGCACAGTTTGAACACAGTTAGTGTAAAACCAAAAGAGTATTATTCGGAACACATCGAAGCCTATGGCAAAAAGTGAAATGTCGTCCAATAAAAAACAGAAAGAAGCACTCGAAGAAACTGCTCTCTGACATGTCCATTATTTTCACAGGGTTAAAACTTACTCTACAATTCCCAGTTTGAAAGTCGGTCTTTGAGGGTTCTGCAAAGGGATAGTAAGTGGCAAGCAGAGGCCTGTGTCGAGCAAGGGAATGTCTTCCATCGAAAATTGGAGAGAACCTTTCTGCTCAACTCTTTTGTGATGTTTATATTCATCTCATAGAGTTAAATCATTCTTTGGATTGAGCATTTTGAAATCACCATTTCTGTGGAATCTGAGGAAGGACATTTGGAAACGCTCTTCAGAATATACTGAAAAGAGATAAACTCAGAGAGA
>NW_016866311.1:5380-7828 GCF_001698545.2 Rhinopithecus bieti | reverse complement strand
TAGAAGCAAGATGGAGTCAGTTAAGTTAGATCTCTTTCATTGTCTCAGGCATAATTTTGCAAAGGCGGTTTCAATCCCTCCCTCTGGGTTTTTAAACACTTTAATCTTAAGGCGTAGGCTATGAAATGGGAAAAGGCGGTTTGGTAATAATGTTCCCATCTTCATTTCTGATTTTAATTATTTGGATCTTCTCTCTTTTTTTCTTTTCTTTTCTCTTTTCTTTCTTTTCTAACAGACAGGGTCTTACTCTGTTGCCCAAGCTGGTCTTGAACTCCTGGACTCAAGCAGTCCTCCTGCCTCAGTTTCCCAAAGGTTGCTCTTTTTTTCTTATTTCTTAAAGTATATATTTAGGTTATTAATTGGAGACTTTTTTTTTCTTTGAGATGGAGTGTCGCTCTGTCGCCGAGGCTGGAATGCACTCGCATAATCTCGGTTCATTGCAACTTCTGCCTCCCTGGTTCAAGGGATTCTCCTGCCTCAGCCTCCCAAGTAGCTAGGATTACAGGCACTCACCACCACATCCAGCTAATTTTTTGTATTTTTAATAGAGACGGGGTTTCATCATGTTGGCCAGGCTGGTCTCAAACTCCTGACCTCAAGTGATCTGCCCACCTCAGCCCCCCAAAGTGCTGGGATTAGAGGCATGAGCCACTGCACCTGGCCAAGATATTTCTTTTATAATGTATGTATTTACAACTACAGATTTCCTTCTTCCCACTGCTTTCACTGCATCCCATAAGTTTTAGTATTTTGTGTTTTCATTTTAATTTGTCTCAAAAGTATTTTCTTATTTCACTTGTGATTTCTTCTATTCCCCACTGGTTGTTTTAGAATGTGTTGTTTAATTTCCACACACTTGTGCATTTTCCAGTTTTAATTATGTTGCTTTCTAGTTTCATTTCATTGTGATCAGATCACAAAAGATTATTTCAATCTGTTTCAATTTACTGAGGCTTGTTTTGTGGCCTAACATATGGTCTTTCCTCAAAATGTTCCATGTGTACTTGTGAAGAATTTGTATTCTGCTATTGTTAGGTGGAGTGTTCTGTGTATGTCTGTTAGGTCTAATTGGTTTGTAGTTTTGTTCAAATCTTCCATTTCTACATTGATCCTTTGTCTGGTTGTATTGGCCATTATTGAAAGTGGGGTATTGAGGTCTCCAACTATTATTGTAGAAGTATTTTTCCCCTTCGATTCTGTCAATTTTTGGCTTACATATTTTGGAACTCTGTTATTAGGTGCTGCTATGATTTGGTCCCCACCAACACTCATGTTGAAATTTGATCCTCAGTGTGACCATGTTGGGAGGTGGGGCGCAGTGTATGGCTCATGGAGGGAGATGGAGATCTCTCTTGAATGGCTTAGTGTTGTTCTTATGGTAGTGAGTGAGTTCCTGCTCTGGTGAGACTGGATTAGTTCTTGCAGGAATGGATCAATTTCCATGAAGATGGGTTGTTATAAAGTCGGGCTGTCCCTCAAGTTTTGTTTGTTCACAAGTGTCTGTTTCCACTTTGACCTTCTCTGCCATGTTATGATGTAGCATGAAACCCCTTGCCAGAAGCCAGGGCCATGCCCTTAAACTTCCCAGTCTACAAAACTGAGAGCTAAATACTTTTTTTGTTTATAAATTACTCAGTCTTGAGTATTCTGTTATAGCAACTCAAAATGGACTAAGACAGGTGTATATATGTTTATCATTGTTATATCTTCTTTTTTTTTTTTTTGAGATGGAGTCTCGCTCTTTCACCCAGGCTGGAGTGCAGTGGCATGATCTCCGCTCACTGCAAGCTCTGCCTCCTGGGATCATGCCATTCTCCTGCCTCAGCCTCCCAAGTAGCTGGGACTACAGGCGCCCGCCACCACGCCCGGCTAATTTTTTGTATTTTAGTAGAGACGGGGTTTCACCGTGTTAGCCAGGATGGTCTCGATCTCCTGACCTTGTGATCCACCCGCCTCGGCCTCCCAAAGTGCTGGGATTACAGGCGTGAGCCACCACACCCGGCCTATATCTTCTTGCTGTATAAACCTTTTATCAGTATTTAATGTCCTCTGTCTAACCTTTTTTGGTGTAAAGCCTGTTTTGTCTGACAATAATACAGTCACCACAGCTCTCTTGGTTACTATTTGCATGCAGTATCTTTCCCAATCTTTTTACTTTCAATCTCTTTGTGTCCTTATATCTAACATGAGACTCTTATGGACAGCATATAAATGGATCTTTTAAAAAATCTAACCTGCACCGGGCACGGTGGCTCAAGCCTGTAATCCCAGCACTTTGGGAGGCTGAGACGGGCGGATCACGAGGTCAGGAGATCGAGACCATCCTGGCTAACATGGTGAAACCCCGTCTCTACTAAAAAAATACAAAAAATTAGCAGGGCGAGATGGCGGGCGCCTGTAGTCCCAGCTACTTAGGAGGCTGAGGCAGGAGAATGGCGTAAACCCAGG
>NW_016866311.1:0-1101 GCF_001698545.2 Rhinopithecus bieti | reverse complement strand
AAAAAAAAAGTCCGGGCACGGTGGCTCATGCCTGTAATCCCAGAACTTTGGGAGGCCGAGGTGGGCAGATCACCTGAGGTCGGGAGTTCAAGACCAGCCTGACCAACATGGAGAAACTACATCGCTACTAAAAATACAAAATTAGCCAGGCGTGGTGGCACATGCCTGTAATCCCAGCTACTCGGGAGGCTGAGGCAGGAGAATCGCTTGAACCTGGGAGATGGAGGTTGTGGTGAGCCGAGATTGTGACATTGCACTCCAGTCTGGGCAAAAATAGCAAAGCTGCGTCTCAAAAAAAAAAAAGAAAAAAAAAAGAAAAGAAAAGCTAGACCCAACCTTTGTTCTGCATACAAGAAATGCTCTTTACATACAAAGACACAGGCTGGGCGTGGTGGCTCATGCCTGTAATCCCAGCACTTTGGGAGGCCGAGAAGGGCAGATCACCTGAGGTCAGGAGTTTGAGACCAACCTGGCCAACATGGTGAAGCCCCTCTCTACTAAAATACAAACATTAGCCAGGTGTGGTGGCACGTGCCTGTAGTCCCAGCTACTTAGGAGGCTGAGGCAGGAGAATTGCTTGAACCCGGGAGGTGGAGGCTGCAGTGAGCCGAGATCGTGCCACTGTACTCCAGCCTGGATGACAGAGCGAGACTCTGTCTCAAAACAAAACAAAACAAAACATAACAAAACAAAACAGCAAAGGCACAGGTCGCATGCATAATTTCAACACTTTGGGAGGCTGAGGTGGGCAGATCGCTTGAGCCCAGGAGTTCGAGACCAGCCTGGGCAACATGGTGAAACCCTGTCTCTACAAAAAATACAAAAATTAGCTAGGCGTGGTGGCACTCGTCTGTAGTGGAGAGGCTGTGGTGGGAGGATCACCTGGGCCCAGGAGGTGGAGGCTGGGGTGAGCCGTGGTCGCGCCACTGCACTGCAGCCTGGGGACAGAGTGAGATTCTGTCTCAAAAAATAAATGAATAAAAAAAAAAATTAATCAATAATTTAAAATTTATTTTAGAATTATAAAACAATAAATAAAATTAAAATGTAATATACCAAAAACCATTGAATTGTAAATTTTAAATGGTGTGTGAATTTATA
>NW_016866310.1:0-788 GCF_001698545.2 Rhinopithecus bieti | reverse complement strand
CTGGAGGAACTTCAATTAATTGAGAAAAGAATTCAGCAAGCACGAGTAGAACAGATTAATCCAATACAGCCATTACAGTTTTTAGTTTTTCCTCCTAAGCATTCGCCTACAGAAGTTCTAGTTCAACAGGATGATCTGGTTGAGTGGCTTTTTCTACCTCACAATACAACCAAAATGCTCACTCTGTACTTAGATCAAATTGCTGTGCTAGTAGGACAAACAGGGCTGTGTACAACAAAGTTAATGGGATATGATCCAAATAAGATTATAGTTCCATTAACAAAACAACAAATTCAACAAGTCTATATTAATTCCCAAGAATGGCAAGTTAATTTGGCCAGTTTTGTTGGCATTCTTGATAATCATTATCCTAAGTCTAAAATCTTCCAGTTTCTAAAATTAACATCCTGGATATTGCCTTCTATTACTCAAAAAACCCCTATTGATGGGGCCATTACTGTTTTCACTGATGGATCTAGTAATGGAAAAGCCTCATTTGCAGGACCTCAACAGCAAGTTTTCAAACTGACTTTGCTTCTTCTCAAAGGGCTGAACTTATGGCTGTAATAACAGTGTTAAAAATTTTTAAACAGCCAGTAAACATTGTTTCTGATTCAGCCTATGTAGTGTAAGCCACACAAAAGATTGAATGTGTCTTAATTCAAAATATGACTGATGAACAACTTAATTTTTTCATTCTTTACAGCAAGCAGTACAACAAAGGCATTCACCTTTCTGTATCATTCATATGAGAGCACATACTAACCTCCCTGGCCCTTTAACTAAAC
>NW_016866309.1:0-787 GCF_001698545.2 Rhinopithecus bieti | reverse complement strand
AATTCTAGTGTGTATTTTATACTTACAGTACATCTCAATTCAGACTGGCCACATTTCAAATGCTCAATAGCCACATGTGGCCAGTGGTTACCATATTGCATAATATACTTCCAAATCCTTTTGGATCTTCTATGAAGATAATCATATGGACTAATAATAACAATAATTTTGTTTTTCTTTTTTCATTCCTTATACCTTTCCCTCTGCCTGACTTTTCTTGTTTTACTTTCCTAGCAAGGCCCTTAGTGAAAAATTGAATGGAAGCAGTGATACTGTTATTTTGTCTTCTTCTGGACTCTAAAAGTTCACAACACTTTTGGTTATGTGTGATGTTTTTGGTTGTTATTCTACTTTAAGCAGATTCCCATCTATTCCTATTGTAATAAGATTAAGACATAGCTGGGCTTGGTGGCTCATGCCTGTAATCCCAGCAGTTTGGGAGGCCGAGGCTGAAGGATGGCTTGAGCCGAGGAGTTCGAGGCCAGCCTATGGGTGAAACATGGTGGAACCCTGATCCTACAAAGAAATACAAAAATTAGCCAGGTGGGGTGGTGCGAGCCTGTAGTCTCTACTACTTGGGAGGATGAGGTGGTAGGATCACTTGAGCCCGGGAGGTTGAGGTTGCAGTAAACCTAGATTGCACCACTGCACTCCAGCCTGGGTGACAGAGCAAGACTCTGTATCAAAAGTAAAATAATATAATATAATATAAATATATTAAATATATATGTATATACTATATATAAAATGGATAGATTTTACACTATATATAAAATATATCAATATG
>NW_016866308.1:0-558 GCF_001698545.2 Rhinopithecus bieti | reverse complement strand
AAAAAAGAAAGTGTGTTGCATGGGTGGGGTAGAGAGTTGAGCAGATTCCATTAGAATGGCGGATAAGAGGCCGGGCACGGATAAGACTGACACCTGTAATCCCAGCACTTTGGGAGGCCGAGGTGGGTGGATCATTGAGGTCAGGAGCTCGAGACCAGTCCGGCCAACATGGTGAAATCCCATCTTTACTAAAATACAAAAATTAGTTGGGCGTGGCCGGGCATGGTGGCTCACACCTGTAATCCCAGCACTTTGGGAGACTGACGTGGACGAATCACGAGGTCAGGAGTTTGAGACCAGCCTGGCTAACATGGTGAAACCCCATGTCTACTAAAAGTACAAATATTAGGCTAGTGTGGTGGTACATGCCTGTAATCCCAGGTACTCAGGAGGCTGAGGCAGGAGAATGGCTTGAACCCTGGAGGCAGAGGTTGTGGCAAGCTGAGATCGTGTCACTGCATCCCAGCCTGTGGGACAGAGCGAGACTCTGTCTCAAAAAAAGAAAAAAAAAGGAAAACAAAAATGGCAGATAAGAGCTAATCCGTGAAAGGACATGAT
>NW_016866307.1:0-1931 GCF_001698545.2 Rhinopithecus bieti | reverse complement strand
ATATTTTTATTTATTTATTTTTATTTTTATTTTCTTTGAGATGGCATCTCACTCTGTCGCCCAGGCTGGAGTGCAGTGGCGTGATCTTGCCTTAGTGCAAGCTCTGCCTCCCGGGTTCACGCCATTCTCCTGCCTCAGCCTCCCAAGTAGCTGGGACTACAGGCACCCGCCACTACACCCGGCTAATTTTTTGTATTTTAGTAGAGACAGGGTTTCACTGTGTTACCCAGGATGATCTCGATCTCCTGACCTCATCATCCGCCCACCTCAGCCTCCCAAAGTGCTGGGATTACAGGCGTGAGCCACTGCGCCCGGCCCTACACCTGGCTAATTTTAAAAAATTATTTATGGCTGGGTGCAGTAGCTCACACCTGTAATCCCCGCACTTTGGGAAGCTGAGGCGGGTGGATCATGAGGTCAGGATCTGAATCGTGAGGAGTTCGAGACCATCCTGGCCAAGATGTGAAACCCCATCACTACTAAAAATACAAAAATTAGCCAGGTGCAGTGGCGGGACCTGTAATCCCAGCTACTCGGGAGGCTGAGGCAGAAGAATCACTTGAACCTGGGAGGCAGAGGTTGCAGTGAGCTGAGATTGTGTCACTGCACTCTAGCCTGGGAGACAGAGAGAGACGCCGTCTCAAAAAAATAAAAAATAAATTATTTGTGGAGATGGGAGTCTTGCAAGGTTGCTCAGGCTGGTCTCGAACTCCTGAGCTCAAGCGATCCTCCCGACTTGTCCTCCCAAAGTGCTGAGATTACAGGCATGAGTTACCCTTAGAGATACAGGCTGCAGTGAGTCATGATCACACCACTGCACTCCAGCCTGGGCAATAAAGGGAGACCCTGTCTCAAAAGGAAAAGAAAAGAAACTAATCTCATTAGAGGATATTGATAGCTTGGCCTCGTGATCTGCCCACCTCAGCCTCCCAAAGTGCTGGGATTACAGGTGTGAGCCACTGCGCCTGGCCCCGGCCACGTTTTTTGTTGTTGTTCTTAATTTAAATGAATGCAAAAACATCTATGCTGGATAAATGTTTTAAAATTTATTTTGTTTAAAGCCGAGTGAGGTGGCTCACACCTGTAATTCCAACACTTTGGGAGGCCGAGGCAGGTAGATCATTTGAGGTCAGGAGTTGGAGACCAGCCTGGCCAACATGGCAAAACCCCATCTCTACTAAAAATACAAAAAATTAGCCAGGTGTGGTGGAGGGCACCTGTAATCCCAGCTACTTGGGAAGCTAAGGCAGGAGGGTTGCTTGAACCTGGGAGGTGGAGGTTGCAGTGAGCTGAGATCGCGCCACTGCACTCCAGCCTGGGTGACAGATTGAGAGTCTGTCTCAAAAAAAAAAAAAAAGAAAAAAGAAAGAAAGAAAATTATGACAGGATTACGCATACCAATTATTCCTCTCACCTCAGGCTCCAAGATGGTCTCGGTGACGCTGTTATTGATCTCATCTTTTACTTTATTTTATTTTTAGACACAGGATCTCGCTCTGTTGCCCAGGCTGGAGTGCAGTGACATGATCATAGCTCACTGCAGCCTCAAACTC
Organism: Rhinopithecus bieti; assembly: GCF_001698545.2. NCBI lineage: Eukaryota > Metazoa > Chordata > Mammalia > Primates > Cercopithecidae > Rhinopithecus > Rhinopithecus bieti. The sequence goes on along the minus strand of NW_016866307.1, from coordinate 378 downwards.
CCAGGCTCAAGTGATCCTCCCATCTCAGCCTCTCGTGTAGCTGGGACTACAGGTGTGCACCACCACGGTCCACTAATTTTTAAAATTTTTGTAGAGCTGGGGTCTCCCTATATTACCCAGGTTGGTCTTAAACTCCTGGGCTCAAGCAATCCTCCTGCCTCGGCCTCCCAAAGTGCTGGGATTACAGAGGTGATCTCTGGCACCTGGCCCAAAGATAATAGAGCACATTTCCTGAGCGCTTACCTGATTGTGGGAATTTGATCCTTCAATGTCTCTGATGAAGCCTTAGTGTGACTGCTCCCATCTTACAGAGAAAGAAACTGAGACTGGAGCTCATTTTCTTTCTTTTTTTTTTTTTTTTAGACGGAGTCTCGCTCT
>NW_016866306.1:0-558 GCF_001698545.2 Rhinopithecus bieti | reverse complement strand
TCTCTCCTTTCTCTCTTTCTTTCTTTCACAGAGTCTTGCTCTGTTGCCTAGGCTGGAGTGCAATGGCACCATCTCGGGTCACTGCAACCTCCACCTCCCAGGTTCAAGCAATTCTCCTGTCTGAAGCTCTTGAGTAGCTGGGACTACAGGCACATGCCACCATGTCCAGCTAATTTTTGTATTTTTAGTAAAGACAGGGTTTCACTATATTGGTCAGGCTGGTCTCAAACTCCTGACCTCAGGTGATCCACCTGCCTCAGGCTACCAAAGTGCTGCGGTTACAGGCATGAGCCACCACGCCCAGCCTGTCTGTCTGTCTGTCTTTCTTTCTTTCTTTCTTTCTTTCTTTCTTTCTTTCTTTCTTTCTTTCTTTCTTCCTTTTCTCTTTCTCTCTTTCTCTCTTTCTTTCTCTTCCTTCCTTCCTTCCTTCCTTCCTTCCTTCCTTCCTTTCTTTCTTTCTTTCTTTTTCTTTTTCTTTTTTTTCTTTGTCTTTCTTTTCCTTCCTTTCTTTGTTTTCTTTCTTTCTTCCTTCCTTTTTTTCTTCTTTCTTTCTTTCCT
>NW_016866305.1:0-1141 GCF_001698545.2 Rhinopithecus bieti | reverse complement strand
TTCCCATTGTTGATAAAACAGAGTTAATTAGTCAATCATATTCCTCCCTGTTTTCTCTGTATGTATTATTTCTTCAAATGATGAAATATATAAAACATTAAAGAAACAAAATTAACACATTAGTGACCCTGGGAAACAATTGGAGTTCAGGTCAAATAAAAGATAAGGATTTCCTTCTATAGGCAGCTTTATAAATAAAAATTTATGAATATTAATATTTTTATTTTTTAGATAAGTGACTTGGTATGAAGATTGAAAAGCTCAGATTTATTTTGTTTGTAGTAACTTTTAGAGTGTTGACCATTTCAGAGGCAAAACACATAGGCGATTGTCAAATTTATTTTGTCTTCAGAAAATAATATCTTGACTGTTCTTTTAACAATATGAGAAATAAATGACAAATTCTATACATAGATGTCACATTTAAAATCTGACAAAATATCTATCATTTAATTTCCCGTGTTACTAAGATATTAGAAAAGAATATAAACTATGGATTATTAGATAATTCTGTGAAATGAACTATCATAGCTAAATGGAGCATATTGATTATCTTTAAGTTTAATAATATCATAGAACAATTCATTATGCAGAAATATTAGATGACTGTATCCAAGGTAAATCAGGTTTGTTTAATCATGTTCTATTAAAGAAATACTATTGATATAATTAAAAGTATCCACTAAGCAGCACAAAGAAATTACTTACGCAATTAACTTTTGGCGAGAAGAAGGTGAGATATAATAGTATGATAGCAGTTTTCAATAAAAAGAATAATATTGATAAACGTGATGTGAAAATACATTTGTGTATCAATCTGTTATTTACATTTTAAATATTTGACTTTGCTCTTTACATAGGGTTTTGTTAATTTAAAATCAAAATAAATTCTAATAATGCTGATTTCCTGAAAGTAATATTTTAATAAAACAGATTCTCAAATGTAAGTTTATAGATATCTTAAATCATTTTAGTGAGGCATGATATGTATCATCATCACATAAAATAATTTTAAAGGTAGCACAGACACAAAAGTGGTTAATAGTGAATTGATCAACAAAATACATCTTGATTAATTTCTAACTCTACCGTTTGCCAAATCTGTTATTTTAAGCAGGTTATGTGACTCAGATTTTGGTCT
>NW_016866304.1:0-1146 GCF_001698545.2 Rhinopithecus bieti | reverse complement strand
AATTTGATTGCACTGTGGTCTGAGAGACTGTTTGTTTTGATTTCAGTCCTTTTGCATTTACTGAGGAGTGTTTTACTTCCAATTATGTGGTCAATTTTAGAATAAATGTGATGTGGTGCTGAGAAGAGTTTTTGGGGTGGAGAGTTCTGTAGATGTCTATTAGGTCAACGTGGTCCAGAGCTGAGTTCAAGTCCTGAGTATCCTTGTTAATTTTCTGTCTCTTTGATCTGTCTAATATTGACTGTGGTGTGTTAAAGTCTCCCACTATTATTGTGTGGGAGTCTGAGTCTCTTTGTAGGTCTCTAAGAACTTGCTTTATGAATCTGTGTGCTCCTGTATTTGGGTGCATATGTATTTAGCAGAGTTAACTCTTCTTGTTGCATTGATCCCTTTACCATTATGTAATCCCTTCTTTCTCTTTTTTGATCTTTGTTTGTTTAAAGTATGTTTTATCAGAGAGCAGGATTGCAACCCCTCTTTTTTTTCTTTTGCTTTCCATTTGCTTGGTAAATATTCCTCCATCCCTTTATTTTGAGCCTATATGTGTCTTTGCATGTGAGATGGGTCTTCTGAATACAGCACACTGATGGGTCTTGACTCTTCATCCAATTTGCTAGTCTGTGTCTTTTAATTGGGAATTTTAACCCATTTACGTTTAAGGTTAATGCTAAATATCTCTAACTCATTTTATGAGGCCATTATTATGTGTGAGTTTGATCCTGTGATTATGATGCTGGCTGGTTATTTTGGCCATTAGTTGATGCAGTTTCTTCATAATGTTGATGGTCTTTTCAATTTGGCATGTTTTTCCAGTGGCTGGTACACATTTTTCCATTCCATGTTTAGTGCTTCCTTCAGGAGCTCTTGTAAGTCAGGCCTGGTGGTAACAAAATCTCTCAGTGTTTACTTCTATGTAAAAAAATTTATTTCTCCTTTGCATATGAAGCTTAGTTTGGCTGGATATGAAATTCTGGGTTGAAAATTATTTTCTTTAAGAATGTTGAATATCAGGCCCCACTATCTTCTGGCTTGTAGGGTTTCTGCAGAGAGATTCACTGTTAATCTGATGGGCTTCCCTTTGTGGGTAACCTGACCTTTCTCACTGGCTACCCTTAACATTTTTCCCTTCATTTCAACCTTGGTGAA
>NW_016866303.1:0-1145 GCF_001698545.2 Rhinopithecus bieti | reverse complement strand
AACCACTCTGGGAAGGAAAGGGCTCGAGTTCTATCAACAAATAAAACTTTCTGCTAGCCAGCTCCATCAGCATTTAAGAGGGTTAGACTGGAGAAATTACCAATTTCTTTATTTACTTCAAATATTTGGCTGGGGCAAAGATTTGACACAATGGTTCATGTGCCTAATCCCAGGGCTTTGAGAGGCCAAGGTGGGAGGATTGCTTGAACCCAGTACTTCAAGACCAGCCTGGGCAACATGGCAAAACCCCATCTCTACCAAAAAAAATTTTTTTTAATTTGCTGAGCATGGTGGTGCGTGCCTGTGGTCCCAGCTATTCAGGCAGATAAGGTGGGAGGATCACTTGGTTCTGGGAGATTGAGGCTGCAGTGGGCCATCATCACATCCTTGCACTCCAGCCTGGGTGACAGAGCAAGACTTTATCAAAAGGAAAAATTAGCCAGGTGTGGTGGTGCATGCGTATAGTCCCAGCTATAGGGAGGGAGGTAGGGGGACTGCTTGAGCCGAGGAAGTGGAAGCTGCAGTGGGCCTTGATAGTGCCACTGCACTCTAGTCTGGACAACAGAGCAAGACCCTGTCTCAAAACAAAACAAAGATTTGCTGTGATTTGCCTCACAAGCAGCTGGGACTACAGGCATGTGCAACCACGACCGGCTAATTTTTGTATTTTTAGTAGAAACAGGGTTTTACCATGCTGGCCATGGCTTGTCTCAAACTCCTGACCTCAGGTGATCCACCTGCTTCGGTCTCCCAAAGTGCTGGGATTACAGGCATGAATCACTACGCCAGGCCCGCCAGACTATTTTCTTAGAAATTCATTTACTGGCTGGGAGCAATTGGCTCAAGCCTATAATTCTAGCACTTTGGGAGGCCAAGGTGGGTGTTATCACCTGAGGTCATAAGTTTGAGACTAGCCATGGCCAGCATGGTGAAACTCCATCTCTCCTAAAAACAGAAAAATTAGCCGGTTGTGGTGGCGCACGCCTGTAGTCCCAGCTACTTCTGAAGCTGAGGCGGGAGAATCACTTGAACCTAGGAGGGGGAGGTTGCAGTGGGCCGAGATAACGCCACTGCGCTCCAGCCTGGGCAACAAGAGTTTAAAAAAAAAAAAAAATTAATTTACTACTGGCTGCTCTGCCTATGGA
>NW_016866301.1:0-1626 GCF_001698545.2 Rhinopithecus bieti | reverse complement strand
GAGATCAAGACCATCCTGGCTAACACGGGGAAAACCCGGCTCTACTAAAAATACAAAAACTAGCCGGGCAAGGGGGCGGGCGCCTGTAGTCCCAGCTACTGTGGAGGCTGAGGCAGGAGAATGGCGTAAACCCGGGAGGCGGAGCTTGCAGTGAGCTGAGATCCGGCCACTGCACTCCAGTCCGGGCAACAGAGCGAGACTCTGCCTCAAAAAAAAAAAAAAAGAAAAAGAAATAAAAAGGTTGCCAAGTGTGGTGGCTCACACCTCTAATCCCAGTGCTTTGGCAGGCCGAGGCGGGTAGATCACCTGAGGTCAGGAGTTCAAGACCAGCCTGGCCAACACAGTGAAACCCTGTCTCTACTAAAATACAAAAATTAGCCAGGTGTGGTGGCACACGCCTGTAATCCCAGCTACTTGGGAGGCTGAGGCAGGAGAATCACTTGAATCCAGCAGGTGGAGATTGCACTGAGCCAAGATCCCATCACTGCACTCCAGCCTGGGTGACAGAGTGAGACTCCGTCTCAAAAAAAAAAAAAAAGAAAGAAAGAAAGAAAAAGGTTTTAAGGCTAATTACACATACCCGATTATCAGAATCAAACAGTGCATCACGGCCAAGTGTGTTGGCTCACACCTATAATCCCAACACTTTGTGAGGCCAAGTCAGGAGGATCTCTTGAGACCAGGCTGGGCAACATTGTAAGATCATCTCAGGCTGGGCACAGTGGCTCACGCCTGTAATCCCAGCACTTTGGGAGGCCGAGGTGGGTGGATCATGACGTCAGGAGTTCGAGACCAGCCTGGCCAATATGGTGAAACCCTGACTCTACTAAAAGATACAAAAATTAGCCGAGCGTGGTGGCACACACCTGTAGTCCCAGGTACTTGGGAGGCTGAGGCAGAAGAATTGCTTGAACCCGGGAGGCAGAGGTTGCAGTGAGCTGAGATAGCTCCAGCCTGAGCAACAGAGTAAGACTCCATCACAAAAAAAAATTCCTGCCTCTAAGAAAAGTTTTTAAAACTGGTGGGGCATGGTGGCATGTACCTATAGTCCCAGCTACTCAGAAGGCTGAGGTGGGAGGACTGCTTGTGCCCAAGAATTCAAGGTTAGAGTGAGCCATGATTGCCCCACTGCACTCCAGCCTGGGCAACAGAATGAGACAGAGGATAAGAAGATAACAATAAATCTTCAGAGAAGAAGATCTCTTTAAAACCTCTTTCCTCTACCAGGTTTCTTATTCTTGGTCTCCTTTCCCTTAAGTAGCTCTCCTTTACTTTATTTACTTGGCAACAACTATTTCCAACCTAACACAATTATCTGGAGACTATCTAAATATAAAATATAATTTTATAGGCCAGGCATGGTGGCTCATGCCTGTAATCTCATCACTTTGGGAGGCCAAGGCAGGTGGATCACGAGATTAGGAGTTCAAGACCATCCTGACCAACACAGTGAAACCCCATGTCTACTAAAAATACAAAAATTAGCTGGGCGTGGTGGCACCTGCCTGTAATCCCAGCTACTCAGGAGGCTGAGGCAGGAGAATTGCTTCGACCAGGGAGGCAGAGGTCGCCACGAGCCAAGATCATGCCATTGCACTCTAGCTTGGGTGACAGAGAGAGACTCCA
>NW_016866300.1:0-746 GCF_001698545.2 Rhinopithecus bieti | reverse complement strand
TCACTTTAAACATTTCCAAATTAAAAGAACACATTTTCGAAGCATCAAAAGCCCATTTAAATTTGGTACCAGAAACTGAGGCAATCGCGGTAGCTGCTGATGGCCTTGCAAATCTTAACCCTGTCACTTGGGTTAAGACCATCGGAAGTACTACTATCATAAATTTCATATTAATCCTTGTGTGCCTGTTCTGTCTGTTGTTAGTCTGCAGGTGTACCCAGCAGCTCTGTAGAGACAGCTACCATTCAGAATGAGCCATGATGACTATGGCAGTTTTGTCTAAAAGAAAAGGGGGAAATGTGGGGAAAAGAAAGAGAGATCAGACTGTCACTGTGTCTATGTAGAAAGAAGTAGACATAAGAGACTCCATTTTGTTCTGTACTAAGAAAAATTCTTCTGCCTTGAGATGCTATTAATCTGTAACCCTATCCGCAACCCTGTGCTTGCAGAGACATGTGCTGTGTTTACTCAAGGCTTAATGGATTTAGGGCTATGCAGGATATGCTTTGCTAAACAAGTGCTTGAAGGCAGGATGCTTGTTAAAAGTCATCACCATTCTCTAATCTCAAGTACCCAGGGACACAATACACTGTGGAAGGCCACAGGGACCTCTGCCTAGGAAGCCAGCTATTGTCTAAGGTTTCTCCCCATGTAATAGTCTGAGATATGCCCTGGTGGGAAGGGAAAGACCTGACCATCCCCCAGCCTGACACCCATAAAGGGTCTGTGCTGAGGAGGATTAGTAA
>NW_016866299.1:0-788 GCF_001698545.2 Rhinopithecus bieti | reverse complement strand
ACCCAATTTGTAGTCTTTTATCCCTCACCCCTTCCCACCTTTCCCCTGAGTCCCCAAAATCTACTGTGTCTTTCCTATACCTTTGCATCCTCATAGGAGTGAGAACATATGATGTTTGGTTTTCCATTCCTGACTTACTTCACTTAGAATAATAGTCTCCAGTTTCATCCAGGTCGCTGTAAATGTCATTAATTCATTCCTTTTATGGCTGAGTAGTATTCTATCATATACATACACCACAGTTTCTTTATCCACTCCTTGATCTGTGGGCATTTGGGTTGGTTCCATGTTTTTGCAATTGCAAATTGTGCTGCTATAAACATGCATGTGCAAGTATCTTTTTCATATAATGACTTATTTTCCTCTGGGTAGATGCCCAGTAGTGGGATTGCTGGATCAAATGGTAGTTCTACTTTACACTGTTTTCCATAGTGGTTGTACTAGTTTACGTTCCCACCAGCAGTGTAGAAGTTCCCTCAGACTCTTGTTCCTGCTCTTGCAATGTGAGATGCCAGCTCCCTCTTCACCTTCCACCATGATTGGAAGCTTCCTGAGCAGATGCTGGTGCCATGCCTCCTATACAGCCTGCAGAACCATAAGCCAAATAAATCTCTTTTCTTTATGAATTACCCAGTCTCTGATTTTTTTTATAGCAATGCAAGAACAGCCTAACTTAGACTCCAACTTAAGAAATAAAACTAACTTAGACTCCAACTTAAGAAATAAATATTATAAGGCCGGGCGCGGTGGCTCAAGCCTGTAATCCCAGCACTTTGGGAGGCCGAGAC
>NW_016866298.1:0-1937 GCF_001698545.2 Rhinopithecus bieti | reverse complement strand
CTAATATTGCTGACTGAATAACCTTAATTCAAAATTTTGTTTTACACAATAACTCTTAAAAAATTATTGCAAAGAAACAAGAATGTACAAGTTTTCAACCATTTAAAGATTAGAAAGCAAAACACAAAATATTTTATTGTAGAATTTGTTTTAACCCGTCATGATTGTTATTATGCATGTCAAAAGAAAATATTTAACTGAAGCCAAAGGGTATCCATATAAGAAAGGTGTAAATTAGTTCATTCAAAGACTAGCATTTGTCAGTTGATAATCACAACAGGCAAAAAAGAATTTAAACATTGAGTAAAATAATGAATTCACTGCACACGGTACCAATATTTTGGAAGGTCTAACACTTAAGAATAATATATCACAGGACGCTACAAGTCATTGTAATGAAGCTTTTCAATTTGAGTAAGCTACTTCTTCTTGGATTCTTAAGTAATTTTATTTGTTGTTTTCATACATAAAGTTAATTCAGAAGCAACATTGCTTATGTTGTTTATATGAAGTTTGTATGTCTAAAACATTGTCAAACATTTTCTTAATATTGGTGAGGTCTTGTATAAACAGAAACACATGGGGTTTTAAAAAATACCTAATGTATTTTTTTCCCCTAATACTAATACTATTTGGAAGATTCCGGAGTTCAGAGTTTGGGTGGAAAGAAGTGTAGATGAACTAAGTTGTAAATTTCATATCTGATCACTTAAATCGCAAGATGGTTGAGGTGAAGAACCTTCTAACTGTTACTGCTCACGCTCAGTCTCAGTGAACTGTGTTCTCCTGGGATTCCTGAAGATGTTGCTTCTTAAACACTATCAGGGTAGATGCTTCTAGTCTTTCCATTGGAAGGGTTCTCAGCTGTATTGTCGCTTGTATTGTGTTCTAGGGACCCAATGCCATGCAGGTTAGAAAGCGTTGGTTAACTCTTAGGGGTCTGATCTGTGGTTGCCTGTTATTGCGGACTTTTAGAAGGGATTGTGGTAGGGGGTGGGGAATTTAGGTAAGTGGTTTCTGGTATGGGGATTTAACTTTGCCTATGTGAATAATAGCACACTAATATAGACACAGTTTCTCCACTTTTCAGGAGTGTCACACATGTCCCTTGCAGAGTGACATCCAGCAGAATGGGATGTTTACTACTGCCCAGTATGCAGAACTCACCACGTGCTTTTCACAAGAACCTTTCTAGTCCATTCTCTGAAGACAGCACATTTATCTTTCTCTTTAAAAAAAAAAAAAGTTTTTCTTTTTTTGAGACAGGCTCTCACTCTGTCACCCAGGCTTGAGTGCAGTCATAGCTGGCCGCAGCTTTGAAATCCTGAGCTCAAGCGATCCTCTTGTCTCAGCCTCCTGAGTAGTTGGGTCTACAGGCGTGTGCCACCACGCCCAGCTAATTTTTAAAATTTTCTGTAGAGATGAGATCTCACTATGTGGTTTAGGCTGTCTCAAACTCCTGGCCTCAAGTGATCCTCCTTCCGTGGCCTCCCAAAGTGCTGGGATTATAGGCATGAGCCACTGTGCTCAGCCACATTTATCTTTTTGAGATCCTCTTGGCCTTCCCATTGTGACTTTCCTAACTTTCCTCTCCTGCTCTAATGTGCTTGAAGATAGCAGATGGTGGACTCTTGATAACACTGGAGAGAGGAGCTGGCCCTCCCTGGCCACTCCTGGCAGGAGACTTTCCCTTGGAATACCAAAGCTTTGGGGAGGGATGGTGGGGCCATGGGAGGTCATGCTAAGTTGATAGGAAACTTGTAAGAAGCATTATATCCCTTGACCTCTCTCCTGCCCATTTCTAGTCTGAGACTTGAGTAATCAAAATGTGATTTTGTCATGATTAGCATAGGATTGAATTAAAAACTCCAGACTCAAGCCAAATGGTGTGGGTCCAAATCCCAGTTTTAACATGGACAAGTGTGTTGTATTTCTTT
>NW_016866297.1:0-789 GCF_001698545.2 Rhinopithecus bieti | reverse complement strand
TCAATGGTTGTTTGATGGGGATAGCATCGAGTCTATAAATTACTTTGGGCAGTATTACCATTTTCACAATATCGATTCTTCTTATCCATGAGCATGAAATTTTTTCCATTTGTTTATGTCCTCTTTTATTTCCTTGGGCAGTGATTTGTAGTTCTTCTTGAAGAGGTCCTTCACATCTCTTGTAAGTTGTATTCCTAAGTATTTTATTCACGTTGTAGCAATTGTGAATGGGGGTTCTCTCATGATTTGGCTCTCTGTTTGTCTGTTATTGGTGTATAGAAATGCTTGTGATTTTTGTACATTGATTTTGTATCCTGAGACTTTGCTGAAGTTGCTTATGGGCTTAAGAAGATTTTTGGCTGAGAAGATGGGGATTTATAAATATACAATCACGTTATCTGCAAACAGAGACAATTTGTCTTTCTCTCTTCCTATTTGAATACCCTTTATTTCTTTCTCTTGCCTGATTGCCCTGGCCAGAACTTCCAATACTATGTTGAATAGGAGTGGTAAGAGAGGGCATCCTTGTCTTGTGCTGGTTTTCGAAGGGAATGCCTCCAGTTTTTGCCCATTCAGTATGATATTGACTATGGGTTTGTCATAAACAGCTCTTATTATTTTGAGATACATTCCATCAATACCTACTTTATTGGGAGTTTTTTTAGCATGAAGGGCTGTTGAATTTTGTCGAAGACCTTTTCTACATCTATTGAGATAATCATATGGTTTTTGTCATTGGTTCTTTTTATGTGATGGATTACATTTATTTATTTGTATATGTTGTACCAG
>NW_016866296.1:0-1145 GCF_001698545.2 Rhinopithecus bieti | reverse complement strand
TTCAAGACGGAGTTTCGCTCTGTCTCCCAGACTGGAGTGCAATGGCGCCATCTCGGCTCACTGCAAGCTCCGCCTCCGGGGTTTATGCCATTCTCCTGCCTCAGCCTCCCGAGTAGCTGGGACTACAGGTGCCCACCACCACACCAGGGTAATATTTTGTATTTTCAGTAGAGACGGGGTTTCACCGTGTTAGCCACGATGGGTTAGCCGGGATGGTCTCGATCTTCTGACCTCGTGATCCACCTGCCTCGGCCTCCCAAAGCGCTGGGATTACAGGTGTGAGCCACCGTGCCCGACCAGCTTTCTTTCTTCTTGGCAGCTGTTCCCTAGACCTCCTGTGGGCTTGCTGAAGGAGTGGCCACTTAAGAGTACTCAAGTCTCATTTCAGAGACAATGGGTGGTAGTGGGAAAAGGTTCATCCCAGCTGATGTACTATGGATTAATCAGGTCATTCAGGGGCAATTAATACTGGAGATTTTTTGGAGAAGGAAAAGGGGGATATCGTTTTTTGATTCACTCTTGTTTATTACTTATGCAAGTTGAAGGCAGAGGACAGGCCAATGAGGATGCGATATTTTAGAGACAATGGGTGTCTTGGGTCTTTTAATATCATAGAATAGCAATGCCTGACATTTGTATAACGCTTTAGGATAGTGGTTCTTAATCTTCGGTAAGCACAGGAATCACCTGAAGGGGTAGCGAGACACAGATTGCTGAGACCCATCGCCAGAGTTTCTGATTTAGCAGGTCTGGGAGGGGGCGCAAGAATTTGCTTTCCCAGCAGGTCCCCAGGTGGTGCCCATGCTGCTGGCCTAGGAACCACATTTTGGAACCCAATTCTTTTAGCGTTTGCAGAGCATTTTCCCGGGTGTTATCCCATTTCATCCTGACCATAATTTTGCAGGGAGGCTTTATTATCTTCATTTACAGGGGAAAAAGCAAAGGAATAGAGCTCCCTGCTTTTCCTCTCCCTGCTAGCTATCTGAAACAGTGCTAACAAGCTATATTTGTCATGACTTAATGAAAATAGTTAATAGCACATCACTAATTCAATTTGTAATAATGACAGCTGATGAAAATGTTGTTACACTCTTGAAGAACAAGGGCTGTTATGTTTTATACTGCAAAGAGTGGGTACTCAAAAC
>NW_016866295.1:0-1146 GCF_001698545.2 Rhinopithecus bieti | reverse complement strand
TTGATTCAGCAAGAGGAAATAAATGAACCTAGACAAAGAGAAGCCTTACATCTCATCTTTTCAAATGCTTTCTCCTTTTCTTCTCTGTCTCTTTCTGTCAAGAGATGTAACTTTTAATAGACCATGAATGTATGTAATGAGCAAATACAATAACAACAGTGAATTACCCTTTTTATAGGTCCATAGATATGTTCCTGGTGGAATTTAATTTATACATGGTCATGCCTGAAAGATTCTGGATGTGTGATAGAAAACAACATAAAAAAGCAACACACACACACACGCACGTGCGTGCACACATGCACACACACACGTATGAATCCTCAAAATAAAAACTTGATCTGTATCTGGTAAGTAGACACCCCATAAATAGCCCTAGTAAAAAAGACCTAATGGGCTGGCCATGGTATGGCTCACGTCTGTAATCCCAGCACTTTGGGAGGCCGAGGCAGGTGGATCACTCGAGGTCAGGAGTTCGAGACCAGCCTGGGCAACATGGTGAAACTCCATCTCTACTAAAAATACAAAAATTAGGCTGGGTGCAGTGGCTCATGCCTGTAATCCCAGCACTTTGAGAGGCTGAGGTGGACAGATCACGAGATCAGGAGATTGAGACCATCCTCGCCAACATGGTGAAACCCCATCTCTACTAAAAATAAAAAAAATTAGCTGGGTGTGGTGGCACGTGCCTGTAATCCCAGCTACTTGGGAGGCTGAAGCATGAGAATTTCTTGAACCCAGGAGGTGGAGGTTGCAGTGAGCCAAGATTGCACTACAGCACTCCAGCCTGGTGACAGAGCAAGGCTCCATCTCAAAAACAAACAAACAAACAAACAAACAAACACAAAAATTAGCTGGGCATCACGTTGGGTGCCTGTAATCCCAGCAATTCAGGAGGCTGAGGCATGATAATCACCTGAACCTGGGAGGTGGAGGTTGCAGTGGGCTGAAATTGTGCCACTGCACTCCAGCCTGTGCAACAGAGGGAGAATAAGTCTCAAAAAAAAAAAAAAAAAAAAAGTAATGGACCTTCTTCTGCAGTCTGCAGGAAAGCTGGGAGGGGCCTCCCATGAGTGCCAGAGGGGCTTCCAGAGAAGGAGCCCCCTAGGAAAATAGCCTTTCCTCTATCTCCTTGTGCCACACTTT
>NW_016866294.1:0-2076 GCF_001698545.2 Rhinopithecus bieti | reverse complement strand
TCATTCTTTTTTATGGCTGCATAGTATTTCATGGTGTATATGTGCCCCATTTTCTTTAGCTAATCTATCATTGATGGACATTTGCATTGATTCCAAGTTTTGCTATTGTAAATAGTGCTGCAATAAACATACGTGTGCATGTGTCTTTATAGTAGAATGATTTATAATCCTTTGGGTATATACCCAGTAATGGGATTGCCGGGTCAAATGGTATTTCTGCTTCTAGATCCTTGAGGAATTGCCACACTGTCTTCCACGATGGTTGAACTAATTTACACTCCCACCAACAGTGTAAAAGCATTCTTATTTCTTCACAGCCTCGCCAGCAACTGTTGTTTCCAGACGTTTTAATGATCACCATTCTAACAGGCATGAGATGGTATCTCATTGTGGTTTTGGTTTGCATTTCTCTAATGACCAGTGATGATGAGCTTTTTTGAAGTCATCTCTTTCTCTCTCCCCTCTCTTCTAAATAAATCCGTGGGAACAGTAGCAATCCAGCATGTCACTCTAGTCAGAGTTCAACCCAAGATGCCCAAACCGAGGTGTTAATCAGTATGATAAGAAACAGAGGCCCCAACGCTGCGACCACACTAATGGTGCCACCCAATGACTGTTGTGTAGGACTTCTCCACAAAATGGAAACGTTGAAAGTAGTTGGAGAAAATGCACTATTCTGCCATGAGGTGGTGCACCATTAGAATTGTTGATGTAACTATTTAAAATGTTCCACAAGTTATACTATTGTCCCACAGCATGTATGTTCTTTGCTTTAATATAGGAAGTTTCTGTAATTTGGGCTCATTTTCTACAGTACAGAATTCATAAATACCCCAATTATTTATTGCACATAAGTGCATAAGTACAGAAATCCTTAACATAATGAGAGCTTAGTATATTAGAAGTTCACAAGTCGCTTAAGTTTCTAGGACATGGATTATAAGATTTTAATTATGATTTACTACTCTTTGAGATGTTTTCTAAGTTAATTCAAAGAGGGGTTCCCATCATCTTGACCCTTGATATCTATTTTTTTGTTCAATAAATATTTATTGAGCACTTGCTATGAGCCATGCACTGAACTAGAAGATAAGGATGTGGCAGTGAGCAAGTCCAAGGTGATGCTGCCTTACTGGTGTTGGGGCTGACGTGTGGTCATAATGCCACCCACAATGGTTGCCCCAAAATGGAAGATTCTGACAAAGTTAGACAAAAGGAGTCATTTGGGGTTTTGTTTGTTATTTATTTGTTCTGAGATGGAGTCTCATTCTGTCACCCAGGCTGGAATGCAGTGGTGTGATCTCGGCTCACTGCAAACTTTGCCTCACAGGTTCAAGTGATTGTCCTGCCTCAGCCTCCCAAGTGGCTGGGACTACAAGCGCCCAACACTACACCAGGATAATTTTGTATTTTAGTAGAGATGGAGTTTCACCATGTTGGCCAGGCTGGTCTTGAACTCCTGACCTCAAGTGATCTGCCTGCCTCGACCTCCCAAAGTGCTGGGATCACAGGCATGAGCCATTGCACCTGGTCTGTTTTGTTTTATTTTGTGTGTGTAGTCTGGGCTGCCCTGGGGCTGGACATTTGTTGTAAATCTGACTGGAGATGTAGCAGGATGAGCCGCAGACAAAACTCTTCAGACACCGAGTTAAAGAAGGAAGGGGTTTATTCGGCCGGGGCATCGACAAGAGCTGAGCTCCCGGAGTGAGCAATTCCTGTCCCTTTTAAGGGCTCACAACTCTAAGGGGTGCACGTGAGAGGGTCGTGATTGATTGAGCAAGCAGCGGGTACGTGACTGGGGCTGCATGCACCAGTAATTAGATCAGAACAAAACAGGATAGAGATTTTCACAGTGCATTTCTATACAATGTCTGTAATCTATAGATAACATAACCAATTAGGTCAGGGGTCCATCTTTAACCACCAGGCCCAGGGTGCGGCGCCGGGCTGTCTGCCTGTGGATTTCATTTCTGCCTTTTAGTTTTTACTTCTTCTTTCTTTGGAGGCAGAAATTGGGCATAAGATGATACGAGGGGTGGTCTCCTCCCTCAGAGAGAGAAAGGGCTTTTTTTTTTT
>NW_016866293.1:0-1167 GCF_001698545.2 Rhinopithecus bieti | reverse complement strand
CAGCAAAAACTTGGAACCAACCCAAATGTCCATCAATAATAGACTTGATAAAGAAAATGTGGCACGTATACACCATGGAATACTGTGCAGCCGTAAAAAAGGATGAGTTCCTGTCCTTTGCAAAGACATAGATGAAGCTGGATACCACCATTCTCAGCAAAATGCCACAAGGACAGAAAACCAAACACTGCATGTTCTCACTCATAAGTGAGAGCTGAACAATGGGAACACATGGACACAGGGAGGGGAACATCACACACCAGGGACTGTTGGGGGGTGGGGCTGGTGAAGGGATAACATTAGGAGAAATATCTAATGTAAATACGAGTTGATGGGTGCAGCACACCACTATGACACATGTATACCTATGTAACAAACCTCCATGTTGTGCACATGTACCCTAGAACTTAAAAGTATAATAATAAGAATAATAAAGAGATGAAGCTCATTATATAGTGATGAAGTGGTTAAATTTATCAAAAAATATAACAATTGTTATTATGTATGCACCCAACATCTGAGCACCTAAACAGAGAAAGCAAATATTAAGAGCTCTGAAGGGAGAAGTAGACAGTAATAGTAGGGGACTTCAATACTCTACTTTCAACAATGAAAAGATTATTTAGACAGAAAACCAGCAAGGAAATATTGAACTTTAGACTAAATGAACCTAACAGACATATGCAGAACATTACATAGAAATATACACATTATCAACAGACATAGAACATTCTCCAGGATAGATCATGTCAGGCCCTAAAGAAACCTTAAGAAATTTAATTAGATTGAATTCATATCAATTATCTTTTCCAACCACAATGATATGGAACAAGAAACCAATAATAGAAAGAAAATTGGAAAATTAAAATTATGTGAAGATTAAACACACTCTTGAAAACCAGTGGGTCAAAATGAAATCAAAAGGGGAATTTAAAACTCTTGAGACCAACAAAATGGACATACAACAAACCCAAACTGCAAGATGTAACAAAAGCAACTCTAAAAGGGAAAAGCATAGCAGTAAACACCTATGTTATGAAAAAAAAAAAAATCTCAAATAAATAGCCTAACTTTGTGCCTCAAACAACTAGAAAAAGAAAAACAAAATAACCCCAAAGTTAGTAGAAAGAAGGAAGGAAGGAAGGAAGGAAGGAAGGAAGGAAGGAA
>NW_016866292.1:0-1423 GCF_001698545.2 Rhinopithecus bieti | reverse complement strand
GGTTAAAGTTTCAGGAAAATATACTTACTGCAAATGCTACCTTTTCATTTTCTCAGACCTTGGGATTGTCCCTGAGTCTTCTCTTTCTCTCACATTCTGCTTTCAGTATTTCAGGAGGGAATCTTTTTCTTTGGTTCTACTTTCTTTTTTTTTTTTTTTTTTTTTTTTTTTTGAGACACAGTCTCGCTCTGTGGCCCAGGCTGGAGTACAGTGGTGCAATCTCCACTCACTGCAAGCTCCGCCTCCCGGGTTCACGCCATTCTCCTGCCTCAGCCTCCTGAGTAGCTAGGACTACAGGCACCCACCACCTCACCCGGCTAGTTTTTTGTATTTTTAGTAAAGACGGCATTTCACCGTGTTAGCCAGGCGGGTCTTGATCTCCTGACCTCGTGATCCACCCGCCTCGGCCTCCCAAAGTGCTGGGATTACAGGCGTGAACCACCGTGCCCAGCCACTACTTTCAAAATATATCCAGAATTCGCTGTTGTCTCACACCTCCACTGCTACCACTCTGATCCATGACACCACCCCTCTACGCAATAGGCTCTTAACAGTTCTCCTTTCCTTTGTCTGCTTTTAGTCTGTTCTCAATTTAGCAGTCAGAGTAATTTCTTTAAAACAAAGGTCATTATCATGTTTACTGGTTTGCTCAAATCCTCCACTGGCTCTCACCTTATGCAATAATAAAGTCAAAGCTCCTACAATGGAGTACAAGTGCTTCCATGATCTAGTCTCCTATTATCACCTTGTACTTCTATTCTTGTTTCATTCTTCTAGTCTCAGTCTTGCTCCACCTGTTTCTTTTCTGGCCCTAAAATATGCCAGCCATTCCACCATAGGCCTGTTGCATATATCTGGAATGATCTTATACCAGATATGCATGTGGCTGGCTAGCTCACTTCCTTTACGTCTTTCTTCATATGTCACCTTTTCAGTGAAGCCTACCTCAATCACCCTGTTTTAAAATTGCAACCCATGTTCCCAGACTCATCCCTAACAGGCCCCTTACTTATAATATTGATTCTTTAGTTTCCCATAGTTTAGCCACTCCTTATTAATATATTATACATTGCCTTTTTATTATATTTATTATTTAGTGTCTGTTTTTCTCTAAAGAAAGTAAGCTTTAAGCCAGGCATGGTGGTGCATACCTGTAGTCCCAGCTACAGGGGAAGCTGAGGTGGGAGGATTGCTTGAGCCCAGGAGTTTGAGGCCAGCCTGGACAACAGAGCAAGACCCTAGCTCAAAAAAATAAAATAATAAAAAAATTTAAAAAACAGAAAAAACAAAGTAAGCTTCATAAGAGGTTGGGTCTTTGTCTAGTTGTCTACTCTTATAGTCCTAGATCAATGCCTGACATATAGAATGTATTTAATAAATATTTATGAAGTAAGTTTTCTTTACTTTTTTTTTTTTTTTTTTT
>NW_016866291.1:0-558 GCF_001698545.2 Rhinopithecus bieti | reverse complement strand
AAAACAGAATGTCTCCATAATACAAAAACATAATTTGACATGTCCTGCATAATGTTTGGAAGTGGAATTACATTGGGACTGTCGTGGTGGCTCACACCTGTAACCTCAGCACTTTGGGAGGCTGAAGCGGGTGGATCACCTGAGTTCAAGAGTTTGAGACCAGCCTGACCAACATGGTGAAACCCCGTCTCTACTAAAAAATACAAAAATTAGCCTGGCATTGTGGCATGCACTTGGAATCCCAGCTACTCAGGAGGCTGAGGCAGGAGAATCGCTTGAACCAGGAGGTAGACATTGCAGTGAGCCAAGATCGCGCCATTGTACTCCAGCCTGAGCGACAGAGCAACACTCCATCTCAAAAAGAAAGAAAAAAAAAAAAAATAGAACTGCAGTTAAATGATGAAATTCCAGGACATTGTGGACAAAGAGAAAATGCCATAAGATATGAGGGAAAAAATAGTCACATACAAATAACAAGGGAGCACAATGCCCTCAGACTCCTCAGTGGTGACACTGGAAGCTACAAGCAATGAAACAATGCATTCAAAATGTTGGATG
>NW_016866290.1:0-787 GCF_001698545.2 Rhinopithecus bieti | reverse complement strand
TTACATATAAATATATATAATATATATGTATTTTCTAAAATAACGTAATTTATTCAAAGAGTAATAGAAAACTGAAAGTGTATGCATGCAATAAGTATGGCATTGTTAAATTCATTAAAGGACTGCATACAAAAAATGGCATTATGCAAATTATCTTTAAAAACATTTTTTTTTGAGATGGAGCCTTGCTCTGTCACCAAGGCTACAGTGCAGAGGTGCAATCTCGGCTCACTGTAACTTCCGCCTCCTGGGTTCAGGGATTCTCCTGCATCAGCCTTCTGAGTAGCTGGGATTACAGGTGTGTATCACGTCCAGCTAATTTTTGTATTGTTAGTAGAGACGGGGGCTTCACCATGTTGGCCAGGCTGGTCTTGAACCCCTGACCTCAAGTGATCCACCTGCCTCAGCCTCCCAAAGTGCTGGGATTACAGGTGTGAGCCACCACGCCTGGCCTAAATTCTCTTTTAAAAAAATTTAAAATTCTCTGGGTGAACTTAAAAGCATAGGATGAAAGATAAATTGCTGAACTTAAAGATAGATGGGTAGAAATTATCCAAGCTTAAGAATAGAGAAAAAAATTGGTGAAAAAATAGAACAGAGCCTCAAGGACTAGAGTACAATATCAAATATTCTAACATTTATCTAATGAAGTCCCACGAGAAAAAAAGGAGAGAATAGAAAAAATATATGTATTTGATAAAATAATCACCGAAAATTTCCCACACTTAGTGAAAGCATAAATTTATAGATTCAATAATATGAAAAATTTCCAAGAAGATAAATATGA
>NW_016866289.1:0-789 GCF_001698545.2 Rhinopithecus bieti | reverse complement strand
CAAGTGCCATGGTGGTTTGTTGCACCCATCAACCCCTCATCTACATTAGGTATTTCTCCAAATGCTACCCCTCCCCTTGTCCCCCAGCCCTCAACAGGCCCCAGTGTGTGATGTTCCCCTCCCTTGTCCCTGTGTTCTCATTGTTCATCTCCTACTTATGAGTGAGAACACGTGGTCTTTGGTTTTCTGTTCCTGTGTTAGTTTGCTGAGAATGATGGTTTCCAGCTTCATTCATGTCCCTGCAGAGGACATGAACTCATCCTTTTTTATGGCTGCATAGTATTACATGGTGTGTATGTGCCCCATTTTCTTTATCCAGTCTATCATTGATGGGCATTTGGGTTGACTCCCAGTCTTTGCTATTGTGAATAGTGCTGCAATAAACATACGTGTGCATGTATCTTTATAGTAGAATGATTTATAATCGTTTGGGTATATACCCAGTAATGGGATGGCTGGGTCAAATGATATTTCTAGTTTTAGATCCTTGAGGAATCACCACACTGCCTTCCATAATGGTTGAACTAATTTACACTCCTATAAACAGTGTAAAACTGTTCCTATTTCTCTATATTCGCTCCAGCATCTGTCATTTTCTGACTTTTCAATGATCGCCATTCTAACTGGCATGAGACGATAACTCATTGTGGTTTTGATTTGATTTCTCTAATGACCAGTGATGATAAGCTTTTTCTCATGTTTGTTGGCCACATGAATGTCTTCTTTGGAAAAGCGTCTGTTCATACCCTTTGCCCACTTTTTGATGGGGTCATTTTTTTCTTGTAGATT
>NW_016866288.1:0-789 GCF_001698545.2 Rhinopithecus bieti | reverse complement strand
TAGGTGACACTGTTTAGGGTCCAAAGGAAGTATGTCTAAAAAATGACAAGATAATTTTTGTTTTCCCCTCCTGCAGCATGTAAACTTGCTGAGATGTGGAAAAAGCTGGAGAAACAGTATTAAATGATGATCCAAAAGTATATTAGCTGTTGAAATCATCAAGATTCGGCTATACTTACTGTTGGGGTTAGAATGACCACGCAGTAGACACATTATAGTTGGTTTTCAAAATTTTTTAATTTGTATACCCTGGGATTTCCTGGTTTTCCCATAATTACCGTGTACTACTTTTATAACAGGGGGAAATAGATTCAAGTCATAAAGTAATAGTATTTTTCTCGGTATGTTCCATCCTTTCTTTCCCACCCTCCTCTCCTTCACCTTCCAGAAGGGGACACACCATCATGATAGCTTGCATTACCTACCGCACACCACCATAGGAGAATGGCTTAATAAAGGAGCACACATCTACTCACTGTGATGTTACCCAACCATTAACATGATCATTTTGAAGATTGTGCAGAAACATGGGAGCACATATGTTTAAGACAGAATGCAACAGGAAAATTCAGACTGTACAATATTATTTATCTAATGGTTGCAATCATGGAAAAATATGCATATGCATAAGTAGTCTTCAATGATACTAACCAAAATTTAAAATATTATTAATAGGTTCTGGCGATTGTGGGTGGTTTTCTTGTCATCAAAATTGTCCTGAATATTTTATATCATCCTTCTACTTATATTTTGAATGTAAAAGGGAGATATCTGTGTTCATTGTATTTA
>NW_016866287.1:0-789 GCF_001698545.2 Rhinopithecus bieti | reverse complement strand
TTTTTAACTATGATTGTCAGTGATGGTCTTTCAATTGTGGGGTGTGATTTTGCATTATCAACTCATCTTTACATGTGACCTTATTTTGGGGAAAACTCTGAGGTTTCAGTTAAGATTTACTTTTGCTAAGATCCTTCTGTGTAATTTTTAACCTTAGACTATGAGAGGTCGGATATACTTATATACTTTACATATGTTTTTTACTTCTGTTAGTTAATTTTCCCATCAAAATTGATCTGGCTTCAATTGCAACAAGGTTCTGATATCTTGAAGATATATATGGTAACAATATACTAGCTTTTTACGCATCATCCTTTAAGTATCTTCTGTATGAAAACACTGCAATCGTTGAATCTAAATCCTTACTTCAGTTAACTTTAACACATGCCGAAAGTAATAAATGTAGAAAATAAATATATTTTAAATATTGTGACTTATGTTATATGCTGTTTTATATATATATATATAATCATGCAGCATGCTACGAAAAATAATGATGGAGCAAGCAAAGTGGAATTTCTGTCTTAAAGAGTGACATTATCTTTAAGAATGAAGAAAGCCATCAAATTTTAAAAATTGTGAAATAATTCAGGATTTGAAGAAGCATTAGGGGAACACATATCAGCAGACACAAAATTTTTAAGTCCTGAAATGGAGTATATCTTCATGCTTTCAGTGATGGAACTGACAGAGTCTAGTGTGACTGGAAAACATGTAATCAGTTTTTAACTAATTTTTTAAATAACTACTAGTCAAAACAGACTTTTATTACTGCTGACATTTTAAAAA
>NW_016866286.1:0-352 GCF_001698545.2 Rhinopithecus bieti | reverse complement strand
TTCGGTCTGGTCTGGTTTGATCCGGTCTGGTCTGGTCGGGTCTGGTTTGATCCGGTCTGGTCTGGTTTGATCCGGTTTGATACGGTTTGATCCGGCCCGATCCGGTTTGATCTGGTTTGATCCGGTCCAATCCGGATTGATCCGGTTTGATCCTGTTTGATCTGGTTTGGTCTGGCTTGATCCGGTCTGGTCTGGTCGGGTCTGGTTTGATCCGGTCTGATCTGGTTTGATCCGGTTTGATCCGGTCCAATCCGGTTTGATCCGGTTTGAGCCGGTCCGATCCGGTTTGATCCGGTTTAATCCGGTCCAATCCGGTTTGATCTGGTTTGATCCGGTTTGACCCAGTCTGATC
>NW_016866285.1:0-1402 GCF_001698545.2 Rhinopithecus bieti | reverse complement strand
CGAAAGAGAGAGAGAGAGAGAAAGGAGGGAGGGAAGGAGGGAGGGAGGAGGGAAGGAAGGAAGGAAAGAAGGAAAGAAGGAAAGAAAGAAGGAAAGGAAGAAATAATTTTATGTGAGACCAGGGCAGGGTAGGACCAAGATTTGGGTGGAGAGAAGGATGTTCCTCTGACTAGAGGATCTTAGGGGACTGAAGTGCAGGCTGTTAAGGTTTTTGTAGCAAGGATGTCTTCAGCTTTAGGGCGCAGAGTACCTAATTTAAAAAGGCTTACATAATAGAGGCATGTTTATTGAAGAAATTGCTATAAAGCAAAATAACAGGGTGTTATGGAAGAGAAAATCAGGAGAAGTCAATGCAGATGGGGTTGGCACAAAAGCTTCTCTAATGAAGGTGCATTTAAATCAAGACCAGAACATGGAGAGGGATCAGCTGTTTCACAAGAGCACAGTGGTAGACACAGTACCAGGCCCCTAGAGATGTCCACGTCCCAATCTCCAGAATCTGTGAATGTGTAATCTCACGTGGCAGTAAAGACTTTCCAGATGTGATTAAATTAAGAATCATGAGGTGGGCCACTATCCTGGATGATTTAGGTTGTTCCACTGTAATCACAAGGGTCCTTAATAAGGGAAGGAGGAAGACAGAGGGGTCAGAGAAGGAGAAGTGATGATGGAGGCAGAGGTCAGAATGATGCAGCCATGAGCCAAGGCATGCAGGCTGCCTGTACATCTGGAAAAGGCAAGGAAACAGATCATCCTGAGAGCCTCCAGAAAGAATGCCCCTTGATTTTAGCCCAGGGAGATCGATCTTGGACTTCTGACCTACAGAACTGGAAGATAAGAAATTTGTGTTGTTTTTAGCCACTAAGTCTGTAGTCATGAAGTCACAGCACAAAGAGGAAATTAACACAAGTGTCACCCCAGAGGGATCAGCATGTACAGAGTCCTGAGGCAGGAGGGCTTTTATTTGAGAAATGTGAAGTGGACACATGTGGCTGGTACCCAGTGGGCCAGGAACACCAGGAGGTAGAAGAAGTGGACAAGATGATGCAGGCCCTCATGGACCACCCTCCATAAGAAGTCAGGATTTTATTCTAAGATTGATGGGAAGTCATTAAAAAGTTTTTGTGGGGCGGGGCGTGGTGGCTCACACCTGTAATCCCGGCACTTTGGGAGGCCAAGGTGGGTGGATCACTTGAGGTCAGGAGTTTGAGACCAGCCTGGCCAACATGGTGGAACTTCATCTCTACTTAAAATACAAAAATTAGCCGGGCGTGGTGGTGCGCACCTGTAATCCCAGCTACTCGGGAGGCTAAGGCAGAAGAATTGCTTGAACCCAGGAGAGAGAGGTTGCAGTGAGCCAAGATCGTGCCACTGCACTCCAGCCTGGGTGAAAGAGTGAGAC
>NW_016866284.1:0-353 GCF_001698545.2 Rhinopithecus bieti | reverse complement strand
GATTTTAGATATGTGGTGTTATTTCTGAGACCTCTGTTCTGTTCCATTGGTCTATATATTTGTTTTAGTATCAGTATCATGCTGTTTTGGTTACTGTAGACTTGCAGTATAGTTTGCAGTCAGGTAGCATGATGCCTTCAACTTTATTCTTTTTGCATAGGATTGTCTTGGCTAGACAAGCTCTTTTTTGGTTCTGTATGAAATTTAAAGTAGTTTTTTCTAATTCTGTGAAGAAAGTAAATGGTAACTTGACAGGGATAGCATTAAATCTATAAATTACTTTGGGAAGTATAGCCATTTTCACGATATTGATTCTTCCTGTCCATGACCATGGAATGTTTTTCCATTTGTTT
>NW_016866283.1:0-1145 GCF_001698545.2 Rhinopithecus bieti | reverse complement strand
AAGAGTGAGAACAATCTGTCTTAATTCTGCCAGTGATTATTAAATTTATCTTCGAAGAAAGGTAGATCTTTGATTTTTGGAGAAGAATTAGACTTAAGGGAGTTTTGGATTATACAAATGAAAGATAATATTTTGGAATACAGATACCCTGGTCCAATGTTTCTCAATTTGGGTTCCACAAAACCTTACAGTTCAATATGTCATCACTAGGGGTTTTGTAAGAGGTTTTGATTTAAAACCTAAACATCAACTTTTGAAGTTTGCATACTTTGAGGATAGATAGTAGCTGAGCAGACATGTCAGCAATTTCATTAGAGGTCTTTCAGCCCTGTTGTGGCAGTGTGCAGTAGGATTGTATTCCTTTGTTTGTGCCCAATTGAGGTTTTTGATGCAAGCTATGGGAGGTCACTGGTAACTGATGAGTGCTATATTACACAGATGAGAGGGTGGTAGATGGATAACATGAGTTTTTCCCTCTCTAATTATTTTCCCTAAACTCCCCATATGCACTACAGGATGACTTACAGGACTAAACAAGCTTTGCTAGTATAACTAAAAATGAGGGGAAATTTAATTTTCATTCTAAAGGCTCAGATGCTCCCTGCCCCACCTCCTGCCCCCAGTTTTGTTGTGGTTACAAACATCGCAAAATGTAAGTTGAAAAGGCTAAAAGTGATTTCTTTAGTGATTGATGAGTCTGGGGGAATTTTTAAATTTTACTATGCTCTTATGTTTTATACTTAACTTGTGTTTGTATTTTATAAACATGTGTGATAACCCAATGTAGTAATTTGTGAAGGTCAGATATGAGATGGGAGAGGAAAATTTTAGGCCTGGGGATAACCCTGATAAAGTTAGTGATGATGAATTACAGCCTTCTGAGTCATTTTCCTATGTGGCTGGAACAAAGTACACAGAAAAAGTCCATCTTTATGATGAAAGACACTTATCAAGGAGCTTCTATAGGTTGATTATCCAAATTTTCTTATTTTATTGAGAATCATCCATGTGAGGAGGCCAGCAAGATTCTTCTGTAAAGAGGCAGGTGGCAAATATTTTAGGTTTTTCAGATCACGTGTAGTCTCTGTCACATATTCTTCTTTGTCTTCGTCTGCTTGTTTAAATGCTTTAAAATGTTGGCCGGG
>NW_016866282.1:0-559 GCF_001698545.2 Rhinopithecus bieti | reverse complement strand
GAGAGGGAGGCAAGAGGTACTCACCCCTAGGAGACTTGGAGGTGTGGAAAGCAGCGTCTGGGTCCTGGTCCGGCCATGGCGTGGAAGGAGGAGGAGGCTCCCCGGACCTTGGGGGGCCCTGAGGAGGGGTCTCCTCCCGTGTTCGGCACCACCTGTCTTAATTTAATTTAATGTAACTTAGTTTAGGAGAACTAAGTAATTAAACATGA
This sequence comes from Rhinopithecus bieti, assembly GCF_001698545.2. NCBI lineage: Eukaryota > Metazoa > Chordata > Mammalia > Primates > Cercopithecidae > Rhinopithecus > Rhinopithecus bieti. The sequence continues at coordinate 350 of NW_016866282.1, read as the reverse complement.
GGCCAAAGTACATAAGAAAGCAGCAGCCCTTTATTGCAAATATGCACACACTCTCAGGCGAGGTTCTCTGGTCCTCAGGTGTAGGGGGGCCAGGGAAGTCGTGCTGGCACTCTCGGGTGAGGTTCCCCAGTCCACGAATGTGGGGGCCAAAGAAGTCACGCCGGCTCCTGCGGCAGCGGACTTTTATGCATTGGTACTGGAAGGGGGAGGGCGGTGGGCGGGATAAGGGCGTGATAGGGGCGTCTCCATAGGCGTGGCCAGGTAAGTTTCGATCTCTTCGGATTGACATCACCTGGTGCATGCTCGGTTGATCTGCATCTTCCCAGGCGTGGGCTGCATTTTCCTGCGCA
>NW_016866281.1:0-491 GCF_001698545.2 Rhinopithecus bieti | reverse complement strand
ATATGTTATATAAATATATAATTATATAATTAATAAACAATTATTTATTATTCATAAAACTCATCAATGGATCATTCAGCACCATCCATCATTGAGAGGTGGGAATGTGTGACAGCTGAGAACAAAAACTCTGGAGTCCAACTGCCTAGGTTCAAATCCCACTTTTTCCACTCACTAGCTGCATGACCTTGGGCAAGTTACTTTAGCTTGTTTATACCTCAGTTTCCTTGCCTGTTCAATGTGGATACTGACAAGATGAGCTGCTTCTTCATAGAATAGATGTGAAGATCCAGTAAGTTAATACATGTGTACTCCTTTGCACAGTACCTAGAAAATAGTCTTCAATCCTGTTAGATAAAATGGCGGTAGTAATTATAAATGATACAAATAGCAACAATAATAGTAAACTCACTTAACAGCTACTTTTAAGGGCTTTATGACTTTGCTGTTACATCCTAAAACATCTTTTTTTTTGTTTTTTTTTTTTTTTT
>NW_016866279.1:0-333 GCF_001698545.2 Rhinopithecus bieti | reverse complement strand
TTTCAGGATAGGTGGGGTGACCCAGCAATCATATGGACACTATCCTTTCCAGTGTCCCTCAAACTTCGGTGTGCATCAGAATTTCTGCAAGGCTTGCTAAGGCACAGACTGCTGAGCCCACCTCCAAGACTTCTTTCTTTTTAAGAAATAAATAGCATTCCCTTGTGTAAATATATCACTTTTTAAAATTCATTCACCTGTTGATGGACACTTAGGTTGATTTCATACCTTAGCAATTGTGAGTAATCCACTTTTTTCTTCTCTTATTTATTTATATATTTCTTTTTTCCTTTTTTATTTCTAGAAACATTTTAATTTTATATGTTTTCAAAA
>NW_016866278.1:0-562 GCF_001698545.2 Rhinopithecus bieti | reverse complement strand
TTTTTTTTATCAAAATCATTTTATTATTCTGAATGATTTTAAACTCACACCTAATTTATAAAATCATTTTATATCATTTAAATAGCAGTTTTAATTTATGTGAGACATTACAAAATTTTTTTTGTGTATAAGAGTTCAACTGCATTATAAAATGTGAAAATACTACTTAAAATTGACTTTTAGATGAAATTCTATTAAATAAATTATGTTGGGTAAACCTTTTAAATGCACTGAAGATACAGCATAATCATATTTAGGTTAATTCCTTATTAAATTTCTTATGAAAAAATTTTTGTAGTAATCCTGCTTATAATCATGCCTCTGTCTCTATTTATACCTACCTACTCTGTAAACACTTCAAATAGTAGATAATTATTAATTAATTTTTAAATGTAGTCAATTACTTCACAAGGGAAAGACTAGGCTTAGGTTCATATTTATTATTAGCTTTATCTATGAAAGCTATATGCCAAAGTTTATTATATATGTATAAAACAATTGCTAATATGTGGCCAATGTAATCATTTTAAACTGTGTTGCATTGTCCATTATTTAACTTAGT
>NW_016866277.1:0-491 GCF_001698545.2 Rhinopithecus bieti | reverse complement strand
TTACACCTATATCTCTTATATCTGTTGTGTCTATATTTTATACCTATATCTAATATGCCTATGTTTTATACCTATATCTAATATATCTATTATGTGTATGTTATTCCTATATCTATTATATCTATTATATCTATATTTTATACATATATCTATTATATTTATTGTATCTATATTTTATGGCTATATCTATTATGTCTATATTTTATACCTATATCTATGACATTTATTAAGTCTATATTTTATACCTATATCTATTATGTCTATATTTTTTACCTACATCTATTATATCTATTATGTCTATATTTTATACCTATATCTATTATATCTATTATGTCTAAATTTGATACATATATCTATTATATCTATTATGTCTGTATTTTATATCTATATCCATTACGTCTATATTTTATAACTATATCTTTTATATCTATTATGTCTATATTTTATAGCTATATTTATTATATGTATATTTTATACATATATCTATTATA
>NW_016866276.1:0-489 GCF_001698545.2 Rhinopithecus bieti | reverse complement strand
GTGATGGTGGTGGTGGGTGGTAATGATGGTGGTTGTGGTGGTGATGGTAGTGATGGTGGTGGTGCTGGTGATGGTAGTGATGGCAGTGGTGGTGATGGTGGTTGTGGTGGTGGTGGTGATGGTGGTGTTGGTGGTGATGGTGGTGGTGGTGATGGTGGTGGTGGTGATGGTGGTAGTGGTGGTGTGATGGTACCGGTGCAGTGGTGGTGATGGTGGTGATGCTGGTGATGGTGATGGTGGTGGTGATGATGGTGGTGATGGTGGTGGTGTGATGGTACTGATGCAGTGGTGGTGATGGTGATGATGGTGGTGATGGCAGTGGTGGTGGTGGTGGTGGTGATGGTGGTGGTGGTGGTGGTGGTGGTGGTGATGGTGGTGATGGTGATGGTGGTGGTGGTGGTGGTGGTGATGAGGGTGGTGGTGATGGTGGTGATGGTGGTGATGGTGATGGTGGTGGTGATGATGGTGGTGATGGTGGTGGTAGTGATG
>NW_016866275.1:0-982 GCF_001698545.2 Rhinopithecus bieti | reverse complement strand
TCCTAATGCTGTCCCTCTCCCACCCCCTACCCAGTTAATAGGCCCCGATATGTGGTGATCACCTCCCTATTTCCATATGTTCCCATTCTTCACCACCCACTTATGAGTGAGAACATGTGGTGTTTGGTTTTCTGCTCCTGTGTTAGTTTGGGGATGCTGGTTTCCAGCTTCATCCATGTCTCTGCAAAGGACATGAACTCATCCTTTCTTATGGCTGCATAGTATTCTGTGGTGTAAATGTGCCACATTTTCTTTATCCAGTCTATCATTGATGGGCACTGTGTTGCTTCCAAGTCTTTGGTATTGTGAATAGTGCTGCAATAAATATACTTGTGCATGTGTCTTTAGAGTAGAATGATTTATAGTCCTTTGGGCTTATTCCGCATGGTAGACCAAATGGATCTAATAGATACTTACATAATATTTCATCCAGCAGCTGAAGAACACACTCTACAAGCCAGAAGAGATTGTGGGTCAATATTCAACGTTCTTAAAGGGAAGAATTTTCAACCCAGAATTTCATATCCATCCAAAGATAGCTTCATAAGAAAAGGATAAATAAAATTATTTTGAGACAAGCTAATGCTGAGGGATTTTGTTACCACTGTGCCTTCCTTGCAAGAGTTCTTGAAAGAAGCATTAAATATGGAAAGGAAAAACCAATACCAGCCACTGCAACAACACACCAAAATATAAAGACCATTGACACTATGAAGAAACTTTGTCAACTACTGTGCAAAATAACCAGATAGCACCATTATGACAGAATCAGATTCCCACATAACAGTATTAACCTTAAATGTAAATGGTCTAAATGACAAAATTAAAAGGCACAGACTGGCAAATTGCATAAAGAATCAAGATCCATTTGATGTGCTGTATTCAGCAGGCTTATCTCATATGTAAAGTCACACATAGCCTCAAAATAAAAGATGGAGAAATATTTACCAAGCAAATGGAAAGCAAAAATAAATAAATAAAT
>NW_016866274.1:0-491 GCF_001698545.2 Rhinopithecus bieti | reverse complement strand
TTTTTTGAGATGGAGTTTTGCTCTTGTTGCCCAGACTAGAGTGCAATAGCACCATCTCGGCTCACTGCAACCTCTGCCTCCCTGGTTCAAGCGATTCTCCTGTCTCAGCCTCCCACGTAGCTAGGATTACAGGCACCTGCCACCATGCCCGGCTAATTTTTGTATTTTTAGTACAGACAGGGTTTCGCCAAGTTGGCCAGGCTGGTCTGGAACTCCTGACCTTAGGTCATCTGCCCGCCTTGGCCTCCCAAAGTGCTGGGATTACACGCCTGGCCTCTAAGGGTCTTGTTTTTTGTTTTTGTTTTTAATCTATTCAGCCACTCTATGCCTTTTGATTACATAATTTAATCCATTTACATTCAAAGTAATTATGTATAGGTAAGGACTTATAAGTGCCATTTGAAAAATTGTTTTCTGTTTTTTTTCTTTTTAGTTATTGTTCTGTTATTCTGGTTGATTTGTGTGTGTGTGTGTGTATATATATATATATA
>NW_016866273.1:0-882 GCF_001698545.2 Rhinopithecus bieti | reverse complement strand
CTTCCTCTTCCTCTTCTTCTTCTTCTTCTTCTTCTTCTTCTTCTTCTTCTTCTTCTTCTTTCTTTTCTTTTTTTTTGAGACGAACTCTTGCTCTGTCGCCAGGGCTAGAGTGCACTGGCCGGATCTCAGCTCACTGAAAGCTCCGCCTCCCAGGTTTACGCCATTCTCCTGCCTCAGCCTCCCCGTGTAGCTGGGACTACAGGCGCCCGCCACCTCGCCCAGCTAGTTTTTTGTATTTTTTAGTAGAGATGGGGTTTCACCGTATTAGCCAGGATGGTCTCGATCTCCTGACCTCGTGATCCACCCGTCTCGGCCTCCCAAAGTGCTGGGATTACAGGCCTGAGCCACTGCGCCTGGCCAGTTTTTTTTTTTTTTTTTTAAATAGAGATGAGATTTTGCCATGTTGCCCAGGCTGATCTCTCTCTCTCTCTCTCTCTCTCTCTCTTTTTGAGATGGAGTCTTACTCTGTCCCCAGACTGGAGTGCAGTGGCGTGATCTCTGCTCACTGCAGCCTCCACCTCCCAGATTTGAGCTTCTCCTACTTCAGCCTCCTGAGTAGCTGAGATTACAGGCATGCGCCACCACACCTGGCTAATTTATCTATTTTTAGTAGAGATGGGGTTTCACTATGTTGGCCACACTGGTCTAGAACTCCTGACCTCAAGTGATCCTCCCACCTCAGCCTCCCAAAGTGCTGGAATTACAGGTGTGAGACACCACGCCTGGCCCAATTCATTTATTTTTAGACTTTTGTCTTTTCTAATATATAACTTTAAGGCTATACACTGCATCTAAGTACTATTTTAGTTACCCAATGAGTTTTATGTTGTCTTAAAAATGTACATAATATGTAACCAGCTAGAGTTACTAAACTATATATAT
>NW_016866272.1:0-882 GCF_001698545.2 Rhinopithecus bieti | reverse complement strand
TTCTTTATAAATGACCTGATGGTATAACGTAGAAAATCCTAAAGAATAAAAAACCAATTATATATCCATATATAGAAATAACTAGAAAATTAAAAGGCCCGATCACTAATCAAATAATATGTAATATGAACACCAAAAATAAATTTTGAGCCCTCTCAAAATCTGGCTAACATTGTAGGTTTCCAACTTTAGGGAGACTAGTTTAAGTCCACATCTACAATTGCAATGGCAGTTACCAACATTTGAGATCTTACAATGTTCTAGATCTGTGTTAAGTTTTATACAGATTATTTCAGTGTTAACTCAGAATTTATTACTCATCTTTTTACTAGGAAACTGAGGCTTAGAAAGAGTAAGTAGCTAAACCAAGATCACACAAATAGTAAGCAGAGTAGTCCAACTGACAAATAGGATTTTGAACTCTAAAATTAATATTCTCAGCACTATACATAAATCCGACCGTTTGAACATCTTACTAAAAGTAGAAAGCGGCCGGGCACAGTGGCTCACACCTGTAATCCCAACACTGGGAGGCCAAGGCAGGCGGATCACCTTAGGTCAGGAGTTCAAGATCAGCCTAGTCAACAAAAAATTAGCTGGGCATGGTGGCACACACCTGGAAGCTCAGCTACTCGGGAGGCTGAGGCAGAAATGCTTGAACCTGGGAGGGCAGAGGCTGCAGTGAGCCGAGATGGCGCCACTGTATTCCAGCCTGGGTGACAGAGCGAGACTCCGTCTCAAAAAAACAAAAAACAAAAAAAGTAGAAAGCATATTTTTAAAGAAATTTGGGGAGTGGGTAGATCTCCATTCTATTCACAATTTACTGTGCTACAAGGAAGGAATATATATTTTCTTAATGTGCCTCATTCTAACCCCTTTTC
>NW_016866271.1:0-981 GCF_001698545.2 Rhinopithecus bieti | reverse complement strand
AATTAGGGGAAGAGAAAGCTTGCTGAAAAAGACACCCCCCAAATAATGGTTATGGCACATTGCCATTACACCTTGCAGCACAGGGACAGTTCTGGCAGAGGCCAGGGTGTCTGAAATCAGAGAGCTATTGCAAGGAGCCACAGCAAGTAGCTGGGTTTTGCTGCATGATAAAGGGGTGATGGGGAGTGGGAGCAGATGAACCCACTGCTGCCTCATGGGTTTCTTAAATCTCTAAACTGCTCATTCACTCCAACACCTATTCTACATTTGTTGAGAGCTTTATGGCCAAGAAAATCCAGGATACCGAACACAGGAACTTGTTAAGTTCCACCCTGCAGGTCTGCCAGGGTGCCCAGAAGCTGGCAGCCAGGCTACTCAACAGCTGGGAAGCTGCAGGCTGACACCAAGCTCCGAGTTCTCCTCCCTGGAAGGTGTAGAAGACCGAAAAATATTAAAAAAAAAAAAAAAAAAAAAAAAAAGGTCTGTATTAGTGCAAACAGATCCGTACACCAACAGAGAGTTATTAAGGTTAACGAGAAAGATTATCTCATCAGAGCAACCCCCGGTTGGAGGCACGGGTGCCGAGCTGCAGCCTCTCTAATCTGGGAGCGCTGGGTCTCCCGTGCGAAGCGATCCATCAAAGTCACTTGCTGGCCTTCCCCCAGGAGCATAGCCCCTTTTCTCTGGCTGGGAAGGAAAGCAAGCAGCAGTGAGAGGAAGGGGACACCAGGTCCACAGAGGAGCAGAAAAGGAAACAGGGGCCGCGCCCCAAACCTCCTTCTGCCTGTGAAGGAACCAAGAACTGAGGATGCCCAAGCAGGTGCCAGAGGAAGGAGAAAAATGTGTGCCTTACACACACACACCCGCACTCTACAGCACACCACACATACACACAACATGGGCATACACTGTACACTCACCCACCCACCTGTGCACACACACACACACTCTACAGCACACCACATATACACACACCATAAG
>NW_016866270.1:0-983 GCF_001698545.2 Rhinopithecus bieti | reverse complement strand
AATTTTTTTTTTTTTTTTTGAGATGGAGTTTTGCTCTTATTGCTCAGACTGGAGGGCAGTGGCGCCATCTCGGCTCACCGCAACCTCCACCTCCCGAGTTCATGGGATTCTCCTGATTCACCCTCCCGAGTAACTGGGATTATAGGCATATGCCATCACCCCTGGCTAATTTTGTATTTTTTTAGTAGAGATGGGGTTTCTCCATGTTGGTCAGGCTGGTCTCAAACCCCCGACCTCAGGTGATCTGCCGGCCTTGGCCTCCCAAAGTGCTGGGATTACAGGTGTGAGCCACAGTGCCCAGCCTATAATAGCTTAATTTTTTAAATTTTTATTTCAATAACTTTTGGGGTACAGGTGGTTTTGATAAACCATAGTATTGCTTCTCGGCCTTTTGGCTAAGATCAAGTGTTGATAAACCATAGTTACATAGATAAACTCTTTAGTGGTGATTTCTGTGATTTTAGTGCACTCGTCACCCAAGCAGTGTATGCTGTACCCAATATGTAGTCTTATTCTCAGAATATTCTTTCTGTGAGAGTAATACAAATATTTTCCTGAAGTGGAACATTGGATTGATTAGGTTTTAAAAAAATCAGACTCAGCCATAAGGTAAAGGTGCCTCTAATAAGTCACACTGACAATATGCACTTCAATATTCTGAACTTTCAGACGGGCACAGTGGCTCACGCCTGTAATCCCAGCACTTTGGGAGGCCAAGGCGGGTGAATCACCTGCGGTCAGAAGTTCAAGACCAGCCTGGCCAACATGGTGAAACCCCATCTCTACTAAAAATAAAAAGATTAGTTGGGTGTGGTGGCAGACACCTGTAATCCCAATTAATCAGGAGACTGTGGCCGGAGAATCGCTTGAACTGGGGAGGCGGAGGTTGCAGTGAGTCGAGATCACTCCATTGTACTCCAGTCTGGGTAACAGACTAAAACTCCATCTCAAGAAAAATAAATAAATAAAATATTTTAAAATAT
>NW_016866269.1:0-1044 GCF_001698545.2 Rhinopithecus bieti | reverse complement strand
CAAAAAGGCCCACCAACAGTTTTGCCTAGGCCTTTCTTGAACCTTAAAGCATGATTAAACAAGTTTTACTGGGGTTCAGAAGAAACTCCCCAGGCCTCCACAAACAAGGTTATTGTGGGTCTGAAGTAACTCGCCAAACCTCCATGGTTTAGCAGGAGACAAGATAAGGGTAATCACCCCAGCACCTGGACCCATTTAGATTAAGTAAATGAACTGAGGCTCCAGAGGAAGGTCTCCAAAACTCAGACCTTAGCTATAGTTTAAAAGAAGTTAATCACGTATGTCTTTAGATGAATGCCCACTTACACACAGACATATAGCTTACAAGCTCTGGAAAACTTTGTAATTTTAGGGTTGGTCTGGTGATAATTTCCAGGCCTTCTCCCTATAACCGGTTTCAGAAATAAAAACTCTCTTTCTCCCCAGTTCATCTGGATCTGGTTATTGGGCCGTGTGAAATAGCCCAACCCTCAGTTTGGTCTGAGAACAAAATTTGACAAGACAGCCAGGAGAGACGGGGATGGTGTGTGTTCAGTGGCCAGTGGCTTGCAATGAGACAGTCTTCAGGAGGATCCCAGCAGCTGCTGGGTGGGATTTTCCCGGAACCCTCCCGAGGGCTGTCTCTTGTTCAAAATTGCACATCCTTTTCACTGCTGAGGAAGAACGGAGATCAGGAGCAGATGTGCTCAAAGGGTGAGTTAATTGTATGGTATGCCAGGAGCCTATTGTTTTCCTATCTGAGCTTATTAAGCTATTTGTCCCATACTGCCAAGAGAAGCAGTAGGACTTGCTCGTACACTCGCTTTGCATTTTGGTTGAGATTAGGTTTTGAGTTGGTTTTGAGTCTGTTTTGCCTGAGTGTACTTCCCCTTGTGTCATCCAAAATTTGTGTCCACTTGTTTGTGTATCTATCTGCCTCATTCTTTTGATGACATATAAACTTGAAAATGAAAGGTACTGGGTCAATTCCTGCTGAGAGGCTACTGGGAAAGAAAAACATTTTTTTAAGAACTCATTGGTTAAAAGTGAATTTAATTAAAAGCT
>NW_016866268.1:0-882 GCF_001698545.2 Rhinopithecus bieti | reverse complement strand
TGTCAGCCAGGTGTGGTGGCTCACACCTGTAATCCCAGCACTTTGGGATGATGAGACGGTTTTATCACCCTAGGTGAGGAGTTTGGGACCAGGGTGGACAACATGGTAAAACCCCGTCCCTACTAAAAATACAAAAATTACCCAGGTGTGGTAGCACATGCCTGTAATCCCAGCTACTCCGGAGACTGAGACACAGAATTGCTTGAACCAAGGAGGCAGAGGTTGCAGTGAGCTGAGATCACACCACTACACTTGGACCTGGGCTGAAGAGAGCAAAACTCCATCTCAAAAAAAAAAAAAAAAAAAAAAAAAAAAAAAAAAAAAAAAAAAAAAAATCTCTCAATGACTACACTTCCAAATTTGCGTGTGGTTCTCTTCTAAGCAAAATGAGGCTATTAAAGTTGATTGGGGTTTTAAATAACATTCTTTGACTTTCTAAGCACCTATTGAAAAGTCTCAGTTGAAGCACAGCTTCATCTGAAAAAAATCAAATGCATTTAGTTTTCTATACTAAACATACTTCTCCTCACTATGGAATATCTTTAATGGAGCCCTTTATTTATTTATTTATTTTATTATACTTTAAGTTCTAGGGTACATGTGCACAGCATGCAGGCTTGTTACATATGTATACATGTGCCATGTTGGTGTGCTGCACCCATTAACTCATCATTTACATTAGGTATATCTCCTAATGCTTTTCCTCCCCTGTACTCCCTCCCCACAATAGGCCCTGGTGTGTGATGTTCCCTTTCCTTTGTCCAAGTGATCTCATTGTTCAATTCCCACCTATGAGTGAGAACATGCCGTCTTTGGTTTTTTGTTCTTGTGATAGTTTGCTGAGAATGATGGTTTCCAGCTGCCTCTGTGTCACTACTAAGG
>NW_016866267.1:0-574 GCF_001698545.2 Rhinopithecus bieti | reverse complement strand
TTTTTTTATTTCAATTTCCTTTAGTTCTGCTCTGATGTGGTTATTTCCTTTCTTCTGCTGGGTTTAGGTTTGGTTTGTTCTTGTTTCTCTAGTTCCTGGAGGTGTGACCTTAGAATGTCACTTTGCTCTTTCAGTCTTGTCTTTTCTGTATCTCAGAGGTTTTGGTAGGTTGTGTCATTATCGTCATTCAGTTTGAAGAATTTTTTAGTTTCCATCTGGATTTTGTTTTTGACTGAATGGTCATTCAGGAGCAAGTTATTTAATTTCCATATATTTGCATGGTTTTGAAGGTTCCTTTTTGAGTTGATTTTCAGTTTTATTCCACTGTGGATTGAGAGAGTGCCTGATATAGTTTCAATTTTCTTAAATTTATTGAGGCTCATTTTATGGCCTATCACATGGTCTATCTTAGAGAAAGTTCCATACACTGTTGAATATTCAGAATGTGTGTTCTGTGATTGATGGATTAAATGTTCTGTATATACCTGTTAAGTCCATTTGTTCCAAGGTATAGTTTAATTCCATTGTTTCTTTGTTGACTTTCTATCTTGATAACCTGTCTAGTGCTGTCAGT
>NW_016866264.1:0-971 GCF_001698545.2 Rhinopithecus bieti | reverse complement strand
AAACCTGACAAAACAAGCAATGGGGAAATGAGTCCCTATTTAATAAACAGTGTTGGTAAAACTGGCTAGCCATATGCAGAAAACTGAAACTGGACCCCTTCCTTACACCTTACAAAAAAAATAACTCAAGATGGATTGAAGACTTAAATGTAAGACCGAAAACCATAAAACCCTACAAGAAAACCTAGGCAAATACTATTCAGGATATAGGCATGGGCAAAGACTTCATGACTAAAACACCAAGAGCAATGGCAACAAAAGCCAAATGTGACAAATGGGATCTAATTAAACTAAAGAGCTTCTACACATCAAAAGAAAGTATCATCAGAGTGAACAGGCAACCTACAGAACAGGAGAAGATTTTGTAATCTATCCATCTGACAAAGGGCTAATATCCAGAATCTACGAAGAACTTAAACAAACTTACAAGGAAAACAAAACAAAACAAAACAAAACAAAAAAAACAAGCAACCCTATCAAAAAGTGGGTGAAGGATATGAACAGACACTTCTCAAAAGAAGACAATTATGCGGCTATCCCACAGTTTAAGATATGCTGCTAGTCAGCTGTCATCACAGTCGGCCATACATGTTAATTTTCTCTTCAAATATAACATAAGCTCCTTGAGGACAGTGACCAAACATATCTTAACCAAATTATTATCTCCATTGCAATTAAAAATATGCACCTATGCCAGGCGTGGTGGCTCATGCCTGTAATCCCATCACTTTGGGAGGCTGAGGTGGGCAGATTATGAGGTCAGGAGATGGAGACCATCCTGGCTATGGTGAAACCCCATCTCTACTAAAAATACAAAAAAATTAGCCAGGCGTGGTGGCAGGCACCTGTAGTCCCAGCTACTGGGGAGGCTGAGGCAGGAGAATGGCATGAACCCGGGAGATGGGTCTTGCAGTGAGCCAAGATCATGCCACTGCACTCTGGCCTGGGTAACGGAGCAAGACTCCATCTCA
>NW_016866263.1:0-641 GCF_001698545.2 Rhinopithecus bieti | reverse complement strand
AGTCTATAGGCTGCTGCAGACATTACAGTTGAACCAACATACAACTGAAAGGGTTAGAGTGATGTTTGCCAAACAAATTGCTCTAATTGAAGCAGCATTTGTGTGACTTTAATAAGGTTCCAGGATTATACTGTCCCTTTGTTGCTGTGACTTCCCTTTGACCTTTTCTGATTTGTCTTCATCCCCTTTTCCATGGGATGTGACTTCTTAAGAATGAGCCTTCCTTGTCATGTAGGACCAGATGAAACACAGCCACAGGGGTCTTCTACAATGCATTCTCTGAGAGGTTTTGAAGAATTGTGGGGCCAGGTGTGCTGACACAGGCCTGCTATCCCAGCACTTTGAGAGTCCAAGGCAGGAGGATCACTTGAAACCAGGAGTTTAAGACCAGCCTAAGCAACAAAGGGAGACCACGTCCTTACTATAGAAAATAAATCAAATTAGCCAGGTGTAGCGATGCATGCCTATAGTCTCAGGAACTTGGGAGGCTAAGGTGGGAGGACCGTTTTAGCCCAGGAGTTGAAGGCTTCAGTGAGTACCCTCTAGTCTACGTGATAGAGCAAGATTGTGTCTCTTAAAAAAAATAAATAAAAGAGGCCGGGGGCAGTGGCTCAAGCCTGTAATCCCAGCACTTTGGGAGG
>NW_016866262.1:0-979 GCF_001698545.2 Rhinopithecus bieti | reverse complement strand
TGAGTGATTTCAAATCATGAGTGAGGATCCCCGGGATGGTGGGTTGCTCTTGCTCCACCTGCCTGTAGCCTCTTGTATGAAGAACTAGAACTTGCATAATGAGCTGGATAGTCACCGTGTGGCTGCTAGTGGGGAAGCCCGTGGTGGCCACATAAGGGCTCCCTTTTCCAACTCTCCCAGCTGCCCCTCACTCTCACTCCTGGGTATGCTGGGCAGTGGGGTGCAATGCGCACGTGGGTGCACACTCTCCCTGGGCAGGATCGAGCAGCAGAGTTCTGATCTGTGGTCGGATGAGGAGAGGAAGTCCAAGTAAAGCAACTGCAGCGGTGAGTGGGCCTAGGAAGAATGGCCAGGTAGGGATGCGGGTGGTGTTCAGCTATCCCTGAGAAAGGGGCCAGAATGCACCTGAGTCTTGATTTTCATTCCCAATAGCAGGTCAGCACCAGACCCGAAAACGCTCTGATTTCTGCCCTCCACGCCACACTCTCTTCACCTGCTGCCTCCTCATTCCTCCCATTAACAATGTCCTGGCAGGAACAAGACTTTCCCCTCCCTCTCTGCTTGTCTCTTAGCAGATGAGGTCAGCCTTCACCTCCCCAGGCCCGTCCTGCTCCTGCCTTCCCCTGTGGGGCCCTCCGTGGATGCTCTGGAGCCCCAGGCAATAATCAGCCAACTGTGGGCATGGGGGGCCTTCTCGGGTTCTTTGCTATGCTCCCATGAAACTGCTGTGCTTGGCTGCACCCCACTAGCTCACACTCAACTGACCCTAACTCCTGGGGCCGGGGGTGTGTCTCCTCAAGGTCTGCTTTCTTCTTCAGGCCTTGCTTGCATGCCCATTGTGCCACACGTTGTGTCTCTTTTAGGAAGTCCTTGTCTTTTCCAAAGATCCTGCTTTGCAGCTGACCGTACCCGCTGCCTGTCTCTGCCAGGATACTGCCTCCTTCCTGAAACTACAGCCCCACTCAGGTCTTCCTTCCAT
>NW_016866261.1:0-975 GCF_001698545.2 Rhinopithecus bieti | reverse complement strand
CATTTTTAAAACAAACATTTGTTAATTAGATGCTAGAACTCATAAATGTCAGAGTTACTGATATAAATTTGGATGTTATGAGCATATAGTTGGTATATAAACCCATGGAAAGGAATGAGATCATCCAAGGTAGAAATGTATAGGAGAGGGTCCAGCATCTAGCCCGCAGGAACTTTGATTTTCAAAGGTCTTATAGAGGAATAACAACCAGAACAGGACAAGTCAATAAAGTGTGTAGAGAGGTAGGAGAAAAAACAGGTGAAAGTGGCTTCACAGAGGCTGAAATAGGAGAGTGTTTCAAGAGGGGCTTGGTCAGATACACATATGCTGCTAAAAGGTTGAGTAACAGTAAGATAGAAAATGTTGACTTGGGACCATGAATCATATTATTGTTGATATGTTCAAGTGTCATTTTATTGGAATTGTGGGGATGAAAGTGTAAACCAAAAATAAAATTCTAAGGCACCCCAACCATCTAAACGGACTTCTTCCTCAGCCAGGGCTCTTAAATTTTACCCTGAAAGACTTGTTCAGACCATGAAGGGAAGTGGGGGTTGGACACGCCTCATTATACCTCTCTGGCATTAAAATCAACACAGACTTTAAGTCTGATAAGAAACATTTTACAGCCTGTTCTTTCTGAAGCCTGCTAGCTAAAAGCTTCATCATTTGCATGATAAAACTTTTTGGTTTCTGCAACTTCTCATCACAACCCAAGCATTCCTTTCTATTGATCCCAAGTCTTTAAACAAAATCAACCAATTGTCAACCAGCAAATGTTTAAATTTACCTATAGCCTGGACCCCTACCCCTTCTTTGAGTTGTCCCACATTTCTGGACCAAACCAATGTATTTCTTAAATGTACTTGATTGATGTTTCATGCCTCCCTAAAATGTGTAAAACCAAGCTACACACTTGGGCACATGTCCTTAGGACTTCCTGAGGCTGTGTCACAGGCATGCATCCTCAACCTG
>NW_016866260.1:0-979 GCF_001698545.2 Rhinopithecus bieti | reverse complement strand
AACCTCATTGCCTTAACTCGGGTCCTCACTCTTGCAAAGGGACTATGCGTCAATATTTATACTGACTCTAAATATGCCTTCCATGTCCTGCACCACCATGCTGTTATATGGGTAGAAGGAAATTTCCTCACTATGCAAGAGTCCTCCATCATTAATGCCTCTTTAATAAAACTCTTCTCAAAGCCACTTTACTTCCAAGGGAAGCTGGAGTCATTCACTGCAAGGGCCATCAAAAAGGCATCAGACCTTATCGCTCAGGGTAATGCTTTTGCTGATAAGGTAGCTAAAGAAGCAGTAGCATTCCAACTTCTGTCCCTCATGGCCAGTTTTTCTCCTTCTCATTGGTCACTCCTATTTACTCTCCTACTGAAGTTTCCGCCTATCAATCTCTTCCCACACAAACAAATTGTTCTTGGACCAAGGAAAATCTCCTTCCAGCCTCACAGCCTCATTCTATTCTGTCGTCATTTCATAACGTCTTCCATGTAGGTTTCAAGCCATTAGCCCACCTCTTAAAACCTCTCATTTCCTTTCTATCGTGAATATCTATCCCCAGTCCTCCATTCTTGACTCCCTCTTGGAGTGGGTAGATGATCTTTGCTGACAGGGTACCCTCCAACACTTTCACCCTGATGAAGTCCTATTCTTTACTTTTATACGCACTCTTATTCTCGTTCCCGTTCTTATGCCACACTCTACCTCTCCCCAGCTATCTCCACCACACTATCAATCTCACTCTCTCCTAGCCATTTCTTTAACAAACGATTACTGGCTTTGCATTTCTCTTTCCTCCAAAATCCCCGAGGCCTCAATTTATTTACTGCTGAAAAAGGAGGACTCTGTATATTTTTAAATGAAGAGTGTTGTTTTTACCTAAATCAATCTGGCCTGGTATATGACAACATAAAAAAACTCAAGGATAGAGTCCAAAAACTCGCCAACCAAGCAAATAATTATGCTGAACCCCCTTGGGCACTCT
>NW_016866259.1:0-638 GCF_001698545.2 Rhinopithecus bieti | reverse complement strand
TTTTAAATTTCACACGTTCTTTATTTCTTTTTTTAAATTTTTTGTGAGTACATAGTAGGTGTATATATTTTGGGGCACATGAGATGTTTTGATACAGGCATTCGAGGTGAAATACATCATGAAGAATGGGGTATCCACCCCTCAAACATTTAGCCTTTGTGTTACAAACAATCCAAATTATACTCTTTTATTTTAAAATGTACAATTATTATTGACTATAGTCACCGTGTTGTGAGATCAAATAGTATGTCTCATTCATTCCTGCTCTCTACTTTTTTGTACCCATTACTGATGCCCTCTTCTCCCCAGCCCTCCACTACCCTTCCTAGCCTTTGCTCACCATCCTTCTACTCTCTATGTCCTCACTATGTTAAGTGAAATAAGCCAGGCACAGAAAGACAAACATTGCATATTCATATATACTTTTAAAAAGTGAATGACTATGTCTTATACTGTCTTAGGCAGAATGCATATTCCCGGGAGCAGACACTGGGCTTTTCATTTTATATTCCCAGTGCCTGGGACATGTTGAGTATTGCTGAAAGAATGAAGAACAGATTAATGATAATTTTAGAGTATTGCCTTGTTTTGGTGTTCTTGGTTTGCTTAGCACTCAGGACAAAATCATTAATAGAAGA
>NW_016866258.1:0-977 GCF_001698545.2 Rhinopithecus bieti | reverse complement strand
AAAATAGAGTCATTATTCCTTTAAAAAAAAAAGTGTATTGTACAACGTCATAATACTTTTCAGGTACTATGAACCTCACTTTAAATCATAATCCCAATTCTGTGGCAGCTTCCACTTAAACTCATAGAATAAAGGTATCAGCTCTTTAGAACAAAGCAATACGCCATTATAATATCTTTAATTTAAGGAACCTAAAATATTGAGTGTAGTATAGTTAACTGTATAACTCCAATGCAGTTAAATTAGAATTTCTGATTAAATTCTAAATGGTTGTGCCAAATTCTTAGCTGAGAGAACTGAAATATATCCCTATCACAGGCAATTCCTTTCCAGGAAAGTTAAATGAAAAGGGGAGATAGAGGAGTCTTTGAATTACAAAGCTCCAGTAAGGAATGCTTTGCTGTGAATGCAATAATATAACAAGCTAGAACTAGAATCACTAATGAGAAAGTGCATACCAAAACAAGCAGTACCACTAGCTGAGAGGAAATAATCTCAAACACAGCTGAGTAGAAAGCAAAAATCAAGTATCTGGGGATACCTGTAAAACAAAGTGTATACATGTGCATATATGATACTAAAAAGCACTATATCAAGTATATGTTAATTCACTTATTCAGAATTCAAAATGTGCACTACCATTCTAGGGTAAAAATGGTGATTAACAGTGATGACATCAAGTCTAACACTTGAAATAATAAACACAATTTATTATCTCCAAATTATGTTACTCATGGATGTTAGACAATCTTAAGCATTTTGCTTAAGATCATAGTGGGCTGGAATAGAGCTAACGAAATGTGGTAATGCCACCATAGGCCATCATGTAATAATGTCATTAAAATTACACTAAAAAGAAACAAAAAAAACATGTGTTTTCTTCATGTGACCAGACTTTAATTTTGATAAATAAACTCTGGAAGCATTTTAAGCCATAAGTTAGTCTCAAATGAATAGGAAAATAACAATTTTTGCTT
>NW_016866257.1:0-640 GCF_001698545.2 Rhinopithecus bieti | reverse complement strand
TAATGTGTTTAATATTCCATATAAAGAAAAATGTAGCAGAGCATGGCCAGTATGCCCTGGGGTGTTATCTGTTTTAATAGAAGCTGGAACGCCCATCACCACAAAACACTGTAAAAAGTGACATTTAACATAGGCAGAAGACTCTCCTGATTGGCATGTAGCCCAGACAAAGTGAGAAAAGGTGTCCACACATACATGTACATAAGCTAGTCTCCCAAACAAGGAAACATGTGTGACATCCATTTGCCAAAGAAATTTAGGTTCCAGTCCTTGAGGATTAACTCCTCCTGTAAAAGATGAGGAATGTACCATTTGGCAAGCTGGGCATCGCTGGATAATAGCTTTAGCTTCTTTCCAGGTAATGCTGTATCTGCATTTGAGACCAGAGGCATTAACATGAGTTAAATTGTGAAAGTGTCTAGCATTAGATATTGCGTTAGCAACTAGGTGATCAGCCATTTGATTCCCTTCAGTCAAAGGTCCTGGAAGAGGTGTATGAGCCCTAATGTGAGTGACATAAAAGGGTGCATTCTACCCCAATTGCTGTTTGCAATTTGGTAAATAAAGTCATCATCTGTATGAAATCCTAACTGAGCATTTTCAATTAACTCTGTGGAATGAACCACATATGGAGAATCAG
>NW_016866256.1:0-6868 GCF_001698545.2 Rhinopithecus bieti | reverse complement strand
TGATATCCCCTTTATCAGTTTTATTGCATCTTTTGATTCTTCTCTATTTTCGTCTTTATTTGTCTTGCTAGCAGTCTATCAATTTTTTTTGATCTTTCCAAAAAACCAGGTCCTGGATTCATTGATTTTTTGACAGGTTTTCTGTGTCTCTATCTCCTTCAGTTCTGCTCTGATCTTAGTTATTGCTTGCCTTCTGCTAGCTTTTGAATTTGTTTGCTCTTGCTTCTCTAGTTCTTTTAATTGAGATGTTACGGTGTCAATTTTAGATGTTTCCTGCTTTTGCTTGTGGGAATTTAGTGCTATATATTTCCCTCTACACACTGCTTTAAATGTGTCCCAGACATTCTGGTATGTTATGTCTTTGTTCTCATTGATTTCAAAGAACATCTTTATTTCTGCCTTCATTTCATTATGCACCCAATAGTCATTCAGGAGCAGGTTGTTCAGTTTCCACGTAATTGAGTGGTTTTGAGTGTGTTTCTTAATCCTCAGTTCTAGTTTCATTGCACTGTGGTCTGAGTGTTAGTTTGTTATAATTTCTGTTGTTTTACATTTACTGAGGACTGCTTTACTTCTAACTATGTGGTCGATTTTCAAATAAGTGTCATGTGGTGCTGAGAAGAATGTATATTCTGTTGATCTGGTGTGGAGAGTTCTGTAGATATCTATTAGGTCCACTTGGTTCAGAGCCGAGTTCAAGTCCTGGATATCCTTATTAACTTTCTGTCTCATGGATCTGTCTACGGTTGACAGTGGGGTGTTAAAGTCTCCCATTATTATTGTGAGTCTGAGTCTCTTTGTAGGTCTCTAAGGACTTGCTTTATGAATCTGGGTGGTCCTGTATTGGGTGCATATATATTTAGGATAGTTAGCTCTTCTTGTTGAATTGACCCCTTTACCATTATGTAATGGCCTTCTTTGTCTCTTTTGATCTTTGCTGGTTTAAAGTCTGTTTTATCAGAGACTAGGATTGCAACCCCTGCTTTTTTTGTTTGTTTGTTTTCCATTTGCTTGGTAGATCTTCCTCCATCCCTTTATTTTGAGACTATGTGTGTCTCTGCACATGAGATGGGTCTCCTGAATACAGCACACTGATGGGTCTTGACTCTTTATCCAATTTGCCAGTCTGTGTTTTAGTTGGAGCATTTAGCCCATTTACATTTAAGGTCAATATTGTTATGTGTGCATTTAATCCTGTCATTATGATGTTAGCTGGTTATTTTCCTCTTTAGTTGATGCAGTTTCTTCCTAGCATTGATGGTCTTTAAAATTTGGCAAGTTTTTGCAGTGGCTGGTACCAGTTGTTCCTTTCCATGTTTAGTGCTTCCTTCAGGAGCTCTTGTAAGGCAGGCTTCATGGTGACAAAATCGCTCAGCATTTGCTTGTCTGTAAAGGATTTTATTTCTCTTTCACTTATGAAGCTTGGTTTGACTGGATGAAATTCTGGGTTGAAAATTCTTTTCTTTAAGAATGTTGAATATTAGCTCCCACTCTCTTCTGGCTTTTAAACTTTCTGCTGAGAGATCCGCTGTGAATCTGATGGGCTTCCCTTTGTGGGTAACCAGACCTTTCTCTCTGGCTGCCCTTAACATTTTCCTTCATTTCAACTTTGGTGAATCTGACAATTATGTCTTGGAGTTGCTCTTCTCGAGGAGTATCTTTGTGGCATTCTCTGTATTTCCTGAATTTGAATGCTGACCTGCCTGGCCAGATTGGGGAAGTTCTCCTGGATAATATCCTGNGCTTCATGGTGACAAAATCGCTCAGCATTTGCTTGTCTGTAAAGGATTTTATTTCTCTTTCACTTATGAAGCTTGGTTTGACTGGATGAAATTCTGGGTTGAAAATTCTTTTCTTTAAGAATGTTGAATATTAGCTCCCACTCTCTTCTGGCTTTTAAACTTTCTGCTGAGAGATCCGCTGTGAATCTGATGGGCTTCCCTTTGTGGGTAACCAGACCTTTCTCTCTGGCTGCCCTTAACATTTTCCTTCATTTCAACTTTGGTGAATCTGACAATTATGTCTTGGAGTTGCTCTTCTCGAGGAGTATCTTTGTGGCATTCTCTGTATTTCCTGAATTTGAATGCTGACCTGCCTGGCCAGATTGGGGAAGTTCTCCTGGATAATATCCTGAAGAGTGTTTGCCAACTTGGTTCCATTCTCCCTGTCAGTTTCAGGGACACCAATCAGATGTAGATTTGGTCTTTTCACATAGTCCCATATTTTTTGGAGGCTTTGTTCATTTCTTTTTTACTCTTTTTTCTCTAAACTTCTCTTCTCACTTCATTTCATTCATTTGATCTTCAATCACTGATACCCTTTCTTCTGCTTGATTGAATCAGCTACTGAAGCTTGTGCATGCATCACGTACTTCTCGTGCCATGGTTTTCAGCCCCATCTGGTCATTTAAGGACTTCTCTACACTGTTTGTTCTAGTTAGCCATTGGTCTCATCTTTTTTCAAGGTTTTTAGCTTCTTTGCGATGGGTTTGAACATCCTTCCTTAGCTCGGAGAAGTCTGTTATTACCGATCTTCTGAAAACTTCTTCTCTCAACTCGTCAAAGTCATTCTCTGTCCAGCTTTGTTCCATTGCTGGCGAGGAGCTGCATTCCTTTGGAGGAGAAGAGGCACTCTGATTTTAGAATTTTCAACTTTTCTACTCTGGTTTCTCCCCATCTATGTGGTTTTATCTACCTTTGGTCTTCGATGACGATGACATACAGATAGAGTTTTGGTGTGGATGTCCTTTCTGTTTGTTAGTTTTCCTTCTATCAATCAGGACCCTCAGTTGCAGGTCTGCTGGAGTTTGCTAAAGGTCCTGTTTGTCTAGGTATCACCAGTGGAGGCTGCAGAACAGCAAATATTGCAGAATGGCAGATGTTACTGTCTGATCCTTCTTCTGGAAGCTTTGTCTCAGAGGGGCACCCGGCCATGTGAGGTGTCAGTGGGCCCCTACTGGGAGGTGTCTCCCAGTTAGGCTACTCAGGGATCAGGGACTCACTTGAGGAGGCAGTCCATTCTCAGATCTCAAACTCCGTGCTGGGAGAACCACTACTCTCTTCAAAGCTGTCAGACAGGGACGTTTAAGTCTGCAGAAGTTTCTGCTGCCTTTTGTTCAGCTATGCCCTGCCCCTGGAGGTGGAGTCTACAGAGGCAGTTAGGCCTCCTTGAGCTGCGGTGGGCTCCACCCAGTTGGAGCTTCCAGGCAGCTTTGTTTACCTACTCAAGCCTCAGCAATGGTAGACGCCCCTCCCCCAGGCTCGCTGCTGCCTTGCAGTTCAATCTCAGACTGCTGTGCTAGCAGTGAGCGAGGCTCTGTGGGCTTGGAACCTCCAAGCCAGGCACAAGATATAATCTCCTGGTGTGTCATTTGCTAAGACCATTGGAAAAGTGCAGTATTAGGAGTGTCCCGATTTTCCAGGTACCATCTGTCACGGCTTCCCTTGGCTAGGAAAGGGAATTCCCGACCCCTTGCACTTCCTGGTTGAAGTGATGTCCCACCCTGCACTGTGGGCTGCACCCACTGTCTGACAAGCCCCAGTGAGATGAACCCAGCACCTCAGTTGGAAATGCAGAAATCACCCGTCTTCTGTGTTACTCACACTGGGAGCTGCAGACTGGAGCTGTTCTTATTTGGCCATCTTGGAACCTCCTCTATTCTTTTTTTTTTTTTTTTTTTAAATTATTTTGTATTTATGGGGTACATGTGCAGATTTGTTGCATAGATACATTGTGTGATGCTGAAGTTTGGGCTTTGACTGAATCCAGCACTCAGATAGTAAACATAGTACCCAATATTTTTGAACCCTTGCCCCACTCCTCTCCCCTTTTGGAGTCCCCAATATCTATTGTTCCATCTTTATATCCTCATGTGTATCCAATGTTTAGCTCCCACATGTAAGTGAGAACATGCAATATCTGGTTTTCTGTTTCTGCATTCATTCACTTAGAATAATGGCCTCCAGCTACATCCATGCTGCCAAAAAGAACATGATTTCATTCTTTTTATGACAGCATAGTATTCCAAGGTGTATATGTACCAAATTTTCTTCACCCAGTCCACTGTTGATGGGCACCTGGGTTCATTCCATGTCTTTGCCACTGTGAAAAATGTTGCAATAAATATACGAGTGCAGATGTCTTTTTGGGAGAACAATTTATTTACCTTTGGGTATATATCTAGTAATGGGATTGCTGGGTTGAATGGTAATTCTATTTTTAGTTCTCTGAGAAATCTCCAAACTGCTTTCCACAGAGGCTGAACTAATTTATAATCCTAAAAACAATGTAAAGCATTTCCTTCTTTCTGCAGACTTGCCAATATCCGTTATTTTTTGACTTTTTAATAGTAGCTATTCCAACTGGTGTGAGATGGTATTTCATTGTGGTTTTGATTTGTACTTTTCTGAAGATTAGTGACCATTGAGCATTTTTTCATATGTTTATTGGTCTCTTGTATGTCTTCCTTTTGAGAAGCTTCTGTTGATGTATTTTGCCCAGGGCAATTTTCTTATTCAAATAAGGGAACCAAAATGTCCATTAAATTTAACAATATGGACAGTGGATGTTAAAGTCTTCCACTATTATTGTGTGGGAGTCTATGTCTCTTTGTAGGTCTCTAAGGACTTGCTTTATGGATCTGGGTGCTCCTGTGTTGGGTGCATGTATATTTAGGATAGTTAGCTTTTCTTGTTGTATTGATCCCTTGACCATTATGTAATGGCCTTCTTTGTCTGTTTTATCTTTGTTGGTTTAAAGTCCATTTTATCAGAGACTAGGATTGTAACCCCTGTATTTTTTTTTCTTTCCATTTTCTTGGTAAATATTCCCCATCCCTTTATTTTGAGCCTATGTGTGTCTTTGCACATGAGATGGGTCTCCTGAATATAGCACACTGATGGGTCTTGACTCGTTACCCAATTTGCCAGTCTGTGTCTTTTAATTGGGGCATTTAGCCAATTTACATTTAAGGTTAATATTGTTATGTGTGAATTTGATCCTATCATCATGATGCTAGCTGGTTATTTTGTACATTAGTTGATGCCGTTTCTTCATAGTGTTGTTGGTCTTTATATTATGGTGTGTTTTACAGTGGCTGGTACTGGTTTTCCTTTCCATATTTAATGCTTCCTTCAGGAGTTCTTGTAAGGCAGGCTTGGTGGTGACAAAATCCTTCAGCATTTGCTTGTCTGTAGAGGATTTTATTTCTCCTTCACTTACGAAGTTAAGTTAGGCTGGATGAAATTGTGGGTTGAAAATTCTTTTCTTTAAGAATATTGAATATTGGCTCCCACTCTCTTCTTGCTTGGGTTTCTGCAGAGAGATCTACTGTTAGCCTCATGGGTTTCCCTTTGTAAATAACCTGACCTTTCTTGCTGGCTGTCCTTAACATTTTTTTTCTTTCATTTCAACCTTGGTGAATCTGATGACAATGAGACAGAAAATCAACAAGGTTATTCAGGACTTTAACTCAGCTCTGGACCAAGCGGACCTAATAGACATCTACAGAACTCTCCACCCCAAATAAACAGAATATACATTCTTCTCAGCACCACATAGCACTTATTCTAAAATCAACCACAAAATTGGAAGTAAAACACTCTTCAGCAAATGGAACAGAATAGAAATCATAACAGTCTCTCAGACCACAGTGCAATCACATTAGAACTCAGGATTAAGAAACTCACTCAAAACTGAACAACTACCTGGAAACTGAACAACCTGCTCCTGAATGACTACTGGGTAAATAACAAAATTAAGGCAGAAATAAAGAAGTACTTTGAAACCAATGAAAACAAAGAGACAACGTACCAGAATCTCTGGGACACAGCTAAGCCAGGGTTAAGAGGGAAATTTATAGCACTAAATGCCCACATCAGAGAGGGGAAAAGATCTAAAATCGACATCCTGACATCACAATTAAAAGAACTAGAGAAGTAAGAGCAAACAAATTCAAAAGCTAGTAGAAAGTAAGAAATAACTGAGATTAGAGTAGAACTGAAGGAGACAGAGACATGAAAACCCTTCAAAACTCCATGAACCTGGGAGCTGGTTTTTTGAAAAGATTAACAAAGTAGACCACTACTCAGACTAACAAAGAAGAAAATGGAGAAGAATCAAATAGACACAATAAAAAAATGATAAAGGGGATATCACCACTGATCCCACAGAAATACAAACTAACATCAGAGAATACTATAAACACCTCTACATAAATAAACTAGAAAATCTAGAAGAA
This sequence comes from Rhinopithecus bieti, assembly GCF_001698545.2. Classification (NCBI taxonomy): domain Eukaryota; kingdom Metazoa; phylum Chordata; class Mammalia; order Primates; family Cercopithecidae; genus Rhinopithecus; species Rhinopithecus bieti. The sequence continues at coordinate 630 of NW_016866256.1, read as the reverse complement.
ATGATAAATTCCTGGACATATACACCCTCCCAAGACTAAATCAGGAAGAAGTTTAATCTTTGAATAGATCAATAACAAGTTCTGAAATGGAGGGAGTAACTAATAGTTCACCAACCAAAAAAGCCCAGGACCAGATGGATGCACAGCCAAATTCTACAAGAGGTACAAAGAGGAGTTGGTACCATTCCTTCTGAAACTATTCCAAACAATAGAATAAGAGGGACTCCTCCCTAACTCATTTTATGAGGCCAGTATTATCCTGATTCCAAAACCTGGCAGAGACACAACAAAAAAAGAAAATTTCAGGCCAATATCCCTGATGAACATTGATGTGAAAATCCTCAGTAAAATACTAGCAAACTGAATCCAGCAGCACATCAAAATTCCACCACAATCAAGTTGGCTTTATCCCTGGGATGGAAGGCTAGTTCAATATATGCAAATCAATAAATGCAATCTGTCATATAAACAGAACCAATGACAAAAACCACATGATTATCTCAATAGATGCAGAAAGGCTTTCAATAAAATTCAACACCTCTTCATGCTAAAAAACTGTCAATAAACTAGGTATTGATGGGACTTATCTCAAAATAATAAGGGCTATTTATGACAAACGCACAGCCAATA
>NW_016866255.1:0-983 GCF_001698545.2 Rhinopithecus bieti | reverse complement strand
ACTGATTTTTTTTTTTTTTTTTTTTTTCTGGATTCCGCTTCCAAACCAGGCATTGTGCTGTGTGCAAACATAGGGAGAAAAGAAGGAGGAAACCGTCCCTCCAGAGGTATGCTTCTGTCCAAAGACATGCTGAACATATTTGTCTTGCCAGATTCATTTTCTCCTGCCAGAAAATTTCAAACAGATGGTGGAGGAATTGGTGTTTGACCAAACAGTTGGGCAATCAACAATAGAAACTAATTGTCATAGAATTCTGCTAATGGTACCTATGCTGATACTTGCTGACAAAACATAAGTTTTTTGGTACTAGTATCAGGGATTCTCTTCAGGAAAAATAAGTTAAAAGAGCTAAGTAGTCGAGACCAGCTTGGCCAACATGGTGAAACCCCGTCCCTACTAAAAAAAAAAAAATACAAAAATTAGCCGGATATGGTGGCGCATGCCTGTAATCCCAGCTACTTGGGAGGGTGAGGCAGGAGAATCGCTTGAACCTGGGGGGAAAAAAATAAAAGAGCTAATTAGGCAAATGCTTCTAGGAAATACTGACCCACTTCAGGAGGACACCATTTTAAATACAGTCCAATGTGGGTACAGATAGTTCACCCCGTACCAGGGTGCTGGCATGACTTGATAAGCGTCTATGTGAAATAAAAACTGGCCTTGAACAGTATTTTGTGGTCATTACACTGAGGTCATTTTTCCCTCTAAAGTCCTAGGTCCCTGGGATAATTCTGAGTGACCAATCAAATAAAAAAAACCCCAAGTGTCAAAATAGGAATTTTTCAAGTTAAGTAATGTGCTGAGAACTACTGTCTTCCTTAACATTCTTTGTCAGAATTTTGGATTTAGCCTGCAGTCAAGTTTGGGGGGGTGGGTCCCTCCACATAAATTCCAAGTGCCTATTTTCTTGTGAGTATGCAGTTGAATTGAGCTCAGGGAGGAAAAAAAAAAAATTAAAAACAAAAGCAAACAAACTTCTGGTA
>NW_016866254.1:0-223 GCF_001698545.2 Rhinopithecus bieti | reverse complement strand
ATCTATCCATCTGCCCACCTACCCATCATCATCCATCATCCATCGTCCATCATCCATCCACCCACCCACCCATCATCACTCATTACCCATCATGCATCACCCACACACCCACCCATCATCACCCATCATCCATCATCCATCATCCAGTCATCCATCCATTCATCCATCCATCCATCTGCCCACCCACCCATCATCACCCATCATCCATCACCCATCATCCATC
>NW_016866253.1:0-1039 GCF_001698545.2 Rhinopithecus bieti | reverse complement strand
TACAGATTCAATTATTCTCATCAAGCTACTATTGACTTTCTTAACAGAATTAGAAAAAACTACTTTAAATTTCATATGGAACCAAAAAAGAGCCTGCATAGCCAAGAATCTAAGCAAAAGGAATGACACTGGAGGCATCATGCTACCTGACTTCAAACTATACTACAAGGCTACAGTAACCAAAACAGCATGGTACTGGTATCAAAACAGATACACAGACCAATGAAACATAACAGAGGCTTCAGTAATAACGCCACACATCTACAATCATCTGATCTTTGACAAACCTGACAAAACAAGAAATGGGGAAAGGATTCCCTACTTAATAAATGGTGTCAGGAAAACTGGCTAGCCATATGCAGAAAACTGAAACTGGATCCCTTCCTTATACCATACAGAAAATTAACTCAAGATGGATTAAAGACTTAAATGTAAGACCTAAAACCATAAAACCATAGAAGAAAATCTAGGCAATACCATTCAGGACACAGGCATGGGCAAAGACTTCACGACTAAATTCCAAAAGCAATGGCAACAAAAGCCAAAATTGACAAATGGGATCTAAATAAACTAAAGAGCTTCTGCACAGCAAAAGAAATTATCATCAGAGTGAACAGGCAACCTACAGAATGGGAGGAAAGTTTTGCAATCTATGGATCTGACAAAGGGCTAATATCCAAAATCTAAAAGGAACTTAACAAATTAACCAGGAAAATAAAATACAACCCCATCAAAAGTGGGCAAAGGATGTGAACAGATACTTCTCAAAAGAAGATATTTATGTGGCCAAGAAACATATAAAAAAAGCTCATCATCACTGGTCATTAGAGAAATGCAAATCAAAATCACAATGAGATACCATCTCACGCCAGTTAGAATGGCAATCATTAAAAAGTCAGGAAACGGCAGATGCTGGAGAAGATGTGAAGAAATAGGAATGCTTTTACACTGTTGGTGGGAATGTAAATTAGTTCAACGATTGTGCAAGATAGCATGGCAATTCCACAAGGATCTAGAATCAGAAATACCATTTGACCCA
>NW_016866252.1:0-1107 GCF_001698545.2 Rhinopithecus bieti | reverse complement strand
TATAATTGATAGGCATTTGGGTTGATTTCATGTCTTTGCTATTGTGAATAGTGCTGCAGTGAACATATGGGTGCATGTGTCTTTATAATAAAATGATGTATATTCCTTTGGGTATATACCCAGTAATGGGATTGCTGGGTCAAATCATATTTCTGCTTCCAGATTTTTGAGGAATCACCACACTGTCTTCCACATGGTTGAACTAATTTACATTCCCACCAACAGTGTAAAAGTGTTCCTTTTTCTCCACAACTTTACCAGCATCTGGCTTATCTCTTTTTAATAATCGCCATTCTGACTGGCATGAGATGGTATCTCATGTGATTTGATTTGCATTTCTCTAATGATCATAATGTTGAGCTTTTTTAAAATGTTTGTTGCCTGCATGAATGTCTTCTTTAGCAAAGTGTCTGCTTATGCAAAGTGACTTTTTAAATATTGATAACTTGTTCTTTTAAAGGTAATGACAACTCTGAGCAGAATCAGTAGCACTTAAGGAAAGAAAATAATAATCTCATAGGAATCAGAAAATACTCCATTAAAAACAATGGGGCATCTTTTCTCCCTCAGGTACTTAAAATATAATTTTAGTGTAAATATATATGTATGACGAAACAGGTATATGCTACTTTAGCTATATCTCTGTCTGTTGCAGGATTGCATTATTAAGTCTGACAGGATTGCCATTCATGTTAATCTGCAGTTCTGTGTCAATTTTGAAATTTGCATATGTGTCAAAACTCACAGAAAGTTATAGAAATATGGTAGATACTTGACTGATAACAACAAATATCCCACCTCAAAGTGTCCTAAACAAACAAACAAAACACAAAACCTGAAAATATGTAGGTTCACATACTGGAAAGGCCATGACATAGAGGCTTCAGTCATAACTTCATCAGAGATCCTGCTCCATTTCTCTGCCATTTTCTGAGTTCTTCTTTGCTTTGTCTTAAGATGTATCATCTGGCTAGCTTCCTCATAGTAGTGCATGCAAGTGTTACAAAAGTTCTTGAGCTCACATGCTCACATAGCTACCCAGACCATCAAGCCCAAGTCCTAGGCTTCCCTCTAATTGGACCAATTTGTTCATTGACTCACTCTGAA
>NW_016866251.1:0-983 GCF_001698545.2 Rhinopithecus bieti | reverse complement strand
AAAGACCCTTCAAAAAAATCAGTGAATCCAAGAGCTGGTTTTTTGATAAGATCAACAAAATAGATAGACCACTAGCAAGACTATTAAAAAGAAAAGGGAGAAGAATCAAATAGATGCAATAAAAAAAAAGATGGAGAGGATATCACCTCCGATCCCACAGAAATACAAGCTACCATCAGAGAATACTATAAACAACTCTATGCAAATAAACTAGAAAATCTGGAAGAAATGGATAAATTCCTGGATGAATACACCCTCCCAAAACTAAATCAGGAAGAAGTCAAATCCCTGAATAGACCAATAACAAGTTCTGAAATTGAAGCAGTAATTCATAGCCTACCAAACAAAACAAAGCTCAGGACCAGACAGATCACAGCTGAATTCTACCAGATGTACAAAGAGGAGCTGGTACCATTCCTTCTGAAATTACTCCAAACAACAGAAAAACAGGAATTCCTCCCTAACTCATTTTATGAGGCCAGCATCATCCTGATACCAAAACCTAGCAGAGACACAACAAAAGAAAGAAAATTTCAGACCAATATCCCTGATGAACATCGTTGAGAAAATCCTAAATAAAATACTGGCAAACCGAATCCAGCAACACATCAAAAAGCTTATCCACCACGATCAAGTTGGCTTTATTCCTGGGATACAAGGCTGGTTCAACATAAGCAAATCAATAAACATAGTCCATCACATAAACAGAACCAATGACAAAAACAACATGATTATCTCAATAGATGCAGAAAAGGCCTTTGACAAAATTGAACAGTCTCTCATGCTAAAAACTCTCAATAAACCAGGTATTGATGGAATATATCTCAAAATAATAAGGGCTATTTATGACAAACCCACAGCCAGTATAATACTGAATGGGCAAAAGCTGGATGCATTCCCCTTGAAAATCGGCAAAAGACAAGAATGCCCTCTCTCACCACTCCTATTCAACATAGTATTGGAAGTTCTGGCCAGGACACTCA
>NW_016866250.1:0-353 GCF_001698545.2 Rhinopithecus bieti | reverse complement strand
ATATTTCAGAAAAAAAAAATACAGAACATGCGGTGGCTCATGCCTGTAATCCCAGCACTTTGGGAGGCTGAGGTGGGTGGATCATTGAGGTTAGGAGTTTGAGAACAGCCTGGCTAACAAGGAGAAACCCCATCTCTACTAAAAATACAAAACTTACCAGGCATGGTGGCACGCACCTGTAATCCCAGCTACATGGGAGGCTGAGACAGCAGAATGGTTTGAACCTGGGAGGCAGAGGTTGCAGTGAGCTGAGATCGTGTCACTGCACTCCAGCCTAGGTGACAGAGTGAAAATCCCTCTCTGGAAAAAAAAAAAAAAAAAAACGTTACAGAACATTTCCATCACCTAAGTGC
>NW_016866248.1:0-1044 GCF_001698545.2 Rhinopithecus bieti | reverse complement strand
CTCACATAAAACTCAGAGGATTTGGTATCTTGTCAGAAAACTAGAGTGAAGCATGCTTACATGATGTTAATCATGCATTCCATCATTCTTTTATTGCAAGCCCACTAAATGGTGAAAAGTCAAACTGAAAAGAAAAACGAGCCTGTTCTCTGCCATGGCTGAGCATTTTTTTAAAAGCACACTTTAAGAGTTTAGTTTTGGTCATTTGCCAAATAAAAAAAAAGTATTATTTTATTAGTCTAATTTTAATAGAATACATGAAAACAAATACTTATTTATCTTCTACTTAAAGGTGCAATTATTCTCTCCCAAATTTTTTTCAATTCTCTAAAATTACATTCTAGTTTTAGATATCAATTAAACTTCAACTTCAGTAAAATCCAGTGAGATAGAACTGAACTTGGAAGCTGATGAATCATATCATAATCATACATGTTAGAAACCTGTAAAGGCTAAAAATTCTACTAAATACACCATAATAGTATAGTTTAGAGGATACTTGTACAACTTTGTTAATTTTAATTTTGAGCTTCAAAAATTCTGCTGGTAAATATTGTCTGCCACTACCACCGGTTTGGAAATGAGGAAACTGAATCAAATAATTGGCAGGAAAATTATAAAGCCTATGGTTAGTAGGGGTAGAACAGGTTTTACTTCAAGGCCAGTCGTCTTTCACTTGAAATGAAATATAAGAATTTTGCTATTGTTACTCCTTTGGTGGCACTTTGATTTTATATCTAAGAAAGTTAAGACTATGCTTAAAAGGCACATGCTAATTAGACTATTTAGCAATCACGGTGGGAAAGAAAAATCAGTACATGTTTTGAAAGACTAAGATTAAAAGATATCATGATTCAAAAAGAGTCAGTCTCCTATAGTGCTAGTAAAAGTAAAAGCTGACTCGAATTTTCTGGATAATACGGCTTTAAGAATCACATGCTACAATATGTGTTTCCTTCACTAAACACCCCTGCCTTAAGAAATTTAGTTTTCAAAAATGATATAATATGTGTGCTTGATGATGTGAAAGTTCGGGGTTGTTTC
>NW_016866247.1:0-876 GCF_001698545.2 Rhinopithecus bieti | reverse complement strand
TGGGTAGAAATTTTGTTAAATGCTTATCATTTTAAAAGTTATATGCAAAATATTTCTAATTTTCACTATTTTAAATGTGAATATTTTGACAAAGAAGATTCTCTTACTTATGAAGCAGTTTGTTTTGTTTGTTTTTTTTTTTTTTTTTTTGGTATGGGGTCTTTCTCTGTTGCCCAAGGCTGGAGTATATAGTGGTGCAGTCACAGCTCACTGCAGGCTTGAACCCCTGGTCTCAAGCCATTTTTCCACCTCAGCCTTTCTAGTAGCTGGGATTACAGGCAAATGCTACTGCGCCCAGCTAATTTATTTTTTATTTTTATTTCTTGTAGAGACAGGGTCTCACTGTGTTGTGCGGGCTGATCTCTAACTCCTGTGCTCAAGCTATCTCCCCACTTTGCCTCCTCAGATGTTGGGTTTATAGGCGTGAGCTATGGTGCCTAGCCTGAGGCAGTCTTAATGATAATTTTTTTCTGATCAAAATCTACCAAAATAAGAAAAGAGCTTAATGAATGTATTTGAAAAATAGAATAATGTCACAATCCATTTAGAGGATAAGGATATAAAATCAGGGTATCGCTTTGTGTTCAGGAAACAGGGAAAATAAATGATCTTTCTTTCTTTTAGAATTTTCACAAATATTCATTTGTTATGAGGCAGGAGCTATAGCATTAATTAATAAATAATAACAGCATGGAGCATATTCTTTGGAATGCAGTTCATGGCTTCTTGCCTGGGACAGCAGAACAGCTGTTTCTGCTAAATTACTGGAATGTGAGAAGCAGTGATGTAAACCCTTCAAAAGCACGGAGAGGGAAGGGTTTTTTTTCTTTCTCTTGAATTCCAATGAAAAGAAGCTTTTATACACAGAGAATTCAG
>NW_016866246.1:0-983 GCF_001698545.2 Rhinopithecus bieti | reverse complement strand
TATTTGCAGAATTTAGCAGAGACTGTTACAAGCGGTTTATCAAAATAAATGCTTGATTGGCTTTAGCAGTTTTTTCGTAATTGAAAAAATAAAGAAAAAAGAGTTTTCTAATAAATGGAGGGAGAGAGAGGTTAAATACTTTAATTACTAACTTGCAAAAAGATTTCCATTTGAATATGGAAACAATGTAAAGGGGTCCCTAATTTTTATGGGACTGGAATCACTCCAAAGGATTTAATGATACTGCTGGGCAACTGAAACTGTGCAACTGAATAATGTGATTTCTAAGCATACTTCCTTAAAATTTAAGTGCTAGGGAATATTTAAAAGGGGTAACTTTAAAAGGAAGGTTGAGCATGCAAATTTGTAGGGGAGAGAAATTAAAACAGTGATTTCTTTCAATGAAACATTTTTTATTTTCTATTTTAAAACGGAAACCAGTTACTTTTGAGTCAACAGGCATGTGACGGAAAGCACTATATAGAAAGAATTTTCCCATCAAGGACTGCTGGATGTTAACTGAAGAGCTCAGGTAAATACGTCTTCCCCTTTTAAAGCATACTTGACATTTCTGATCTTTGAACTCTGATTTTCACTATTTGTAGGGCTTCTTAGTGAGGCCTTAAGATGTAAAGGTCTTCTTGAGCTCAAATGACCCTCATTGCTTCCTGACTCTACTCACATATGGGCACTGTATTATGGGAAAGCCATGTTAACTTGATTTCAAGGACTCGGCCACTCCAGCTACATACACATCATAACCCCAAAATGGAGATTTCATAAACAAAAGAATCTCCATCCTTCTAAATATCAGTTAATTCCACCTAATCAGATCTATTATCAGCACTAATCCTAACACATAGATTACCAGCATTACAAAACAGCCATCACTAATTAGCCCTCATTCCTAATACCGCTAGCCCAGGAAAGCCTATCCACATTACTATATTAAAAGACAGTCTATTCTGAATTGCTGTTTTGTT
>NW_016866245.1:0-2656 GCF_001698545.2 Rhinopithecus bieti | reverse complement strand
TTTTTTGTAGAGATAGGGCTTCACTATGTTGCCCAGGCTGGCCTCGATCTCCTGGACTCAAGAGATCTGCCCTCCTTGGCTTCCCAAAGTGCTAGAATTATAGGCATGAGCCACCACACCCAGCCAATACTTTTCCTCTTTTCAAAAAATCCATAGGCAACCCAAATCATGACCAGGTAGCCCAGGAGGTCTTATCTGCTTAGCTCTCAGCTTACCCAGAAGAGCTGAGGAAAGATGCAGCCACATCAAAGTGGAGGCAAGCCTCAGGACAGGGAGAGTCAAAACCCCCTGCATATTTCCTTAGCTCAGCGCCCATGAGCTGACCATTATGACCCTGTTCAGGTGTTCCCTGGCCAACAAGCTGAATCAGTGGCTTGATGGGCATTTTCTTCCTCTTCTAATCATCTGAGAGCAACCACCACCTGCCTGATTATACCCTGATGGAGGCAGAGGAAAGCCACTCACAGACGGGCCATAGCAAGGGAAAGGGTGGGCCCACTGCAGGAGTCTGGAGGTCTGAACCCACCCCACTGACCACAAGATGTAACTCTTCTGTGGGGCTGGGCTCAGACCAGTGCTCTGCCTCAGAACCTGACAGAGGCTTGTTTCCAAAGGGGCTCCTTCCTACGGCTGACCCAGGACAGGGGCCACTCCATGCTCCAGACCCACCTGCCTCCCTGCAGTGACAGCCTGAACGGGAAGGCGAGTGGAAGGAGAGGTGAGGACAGGGCATCACCAGGCTCAGACGGGAGCTAAGAATTGGCTCAGCCCCCCCACAGTCCACAGAAAGGACAGGTCCACACAATACAACTCCCCATGTTGAGAAGGGAGTTGGGAAGAGGAGAAAAAAAGGGAGAGAGAAAAGATGAGAGGCAGGGGCAACAACTACATATGGGCCAAAGGAACAGGAGAGGAACTGAAGGGAAAAGAAACAGCGAGAACGCACGTGGACAAGAGCTGTCACAACTTCTCCAAGCAAGACTGAGAGGGCACACATGCAAAGGTGCAGCATGGAGACAGCATCTGAACAGAGCCTGCATCTCCCCAGGGCCCAGCAGCCGTACCGGGAAGGCTCCCAGCAGGCAGGACAGCCCAGCACGGAGGGGCTGACTCAGGATGGGGAGGGCCTCCTTCTCCTAGGCTGGGGATGCTGGCCAGGCTCGGGAGGGAAACAATGGTCCCTCATCGCTGCCCCTGGTTTCTGGGTTTGCCACAGCAGTGAAAAGAGAGTGGGCTTCTCTTGGATCTGGCACAGTGGGGACACTGGGGAAGGGGAGGGTCAATGGAGTTGAGTGAAGGGGCGAGGAAGTAACACATGAGAGCGGAGTCTAGGAATTTCCAGGAGCTGGGGTGAGAGCTAGTCTAGGGCTCCCACACCTCCGGGGGCCATGGAGGAGTCACAGCTGGGAGAGGGAAGGAGATGGGAAAGGTGGAAGACCAATGGGTCTATGGCCGCAAGAGGGCCCCGGAGCAGGTGAGCTCGTAAACACTGCCTGACAGCCCTCACACTCACCCTATGCCAGACAGCCTCACCCACAATTCCAGGGCCTCTGGGCTGCTGACAATTTTATAGCTACAGATGGTAAAGAAATGTCAGGGCAGTCCTCTTTATGGAGCCCACTCTTTGGACTGAATGAGAATTATAGCCCTTGTTAGGAAAATGAGCCTCCCTTGACATCTCTAGGTGGGGAAGGCACCTGTCTCCTCGCCTGGGAAGCCAGAAGCACCCGGACGGGAGGCTCGCTGTCTCCCATGCAGGTGCCCAAATGCCTGTGTGTGCCCAGGCACAGGGCAGAGGGTCCGTTGCGACAGGCAGCACCTTGTTAGGCTACTGTGAGAGGGAGCGAGCTTCGGGTGGCCCTGAGTCTCTGTGAGGGACTCAAAGGCTCCCTGAATGCCCACGTTCCTTTGGCTTCCACCTGGAAGGACACTCACGGAGAGGTCGACTGCGGGGGCAGAGGGAGGGACACAGTGCTGGTCCCTGGGGGGTTTCACTTCTTGCCAGCTCAATGCCTGTCTGCCCACGGAAAGCCTGCCCCCTCCCCTCGGGGAGGTCCTCCTAAGACCCTTTCCCTACAGCAGGACTGCAGGGACCTGACCCTGCGGAGGACCCCACTGTCAGGGAAGAAGTGGGGCTCATCCCAACCTTGTGCTCCTCGAGAGAGCCTAATACCACGAAGATCCCAAGAAGCTGGTGAGGGGCCAACCACCCCAGGAGAAGGGATGCTATGCCTGGGGCTGCTGGGAGAACAGGGTGCGGGAGGTTCTTCCTGGATACCAGAGGGGCCCCAAAGAGGTCCCCAAGGGTGCAGAGATGCAAAGCAGATCTCGGGCGTTCTGGGCCCCTTCGGGGGTGCATGCAGGGCCCCAGGGCTTCTGTGGGAGGCCCTGGGTGTACTGGCAGCAGGCTGGCAAGGCGTCGGAGTGAGGAGAGCCACAGGGGGCTCTAGAGGGGCTGGACATGGGGATGGGGGGCAGAAGCTGCAGCTAGGCGGTGCCGAGCGTGGCTCGATGTGGGGAACCCAGAAGCCGTGGGGATCGAGGAGCGGCAGCGGCCACCCCACGGGGCGGTGAGGGGACATGGTTTGGATCCCCTGTCCAGGAAGCAATGGCCCGGCCGAAGCCCCGTCCGCCTGCCCGCCCCCGCCCGCCCAGC
>NW_016866244.1:0-882 GCF_001698545.2 Rhinopithecus bieti | reverse complement strand
CTTCTTTCTGCACAACAAAAGAAGTTACCAACAGAGCAAACAGGCAAGCTACGGAATGGGAGAAAATTTTTGCCATCTACCCATCTGACAAAGGGCTGATATCCAGAACCTAGAAAGAACTCAATCAATTTTACAAGAAAAAAAAACAACCCCATCAAAAAGTGGGCAAGGGATATGAACAGACACTTCTTAAGAGATGACATTTATGCAGCCAACAGACACATCAAAAAATGTTCATCATCACTGGTCATCAAAGGAATGCAAATCAAAACCACAATGAGATACCATCTCACACCAATTAGAATGGTGATCATTAAAAAGTTAGGAAACAACAGATGCTGGGGAAGATGTGGAGAAATAGGAATGCTTTTACACTGTTGGTGGAAGTGTAAATTAGTTCAACCATTACGGAAGACAGTGTGACAATTCCTCAAAGATAGAAATAGAAATACCATTTGACCCAGTGATCCTATTACTTTGTATATACCCAAAGGATTATAAATCATGCTACTATAAAGACACACACACACGTATGTTTATTGCAGCACTATTCACAATTGCAAACATTTGGAACCAACCCAAATGTCCATAAATGATAGACTGGATTAAGAAAATGTGGCACATATACACCATGGAATACTATGCAGCCAGAAAAAGATGAATTCATGTCCTTTGCAGGGGCATGGATGCAACTGGAAACCATCATTCTGAGCAAACTATAACAAGGACAGAAAACCAAACACTGCATGTTCTCACTCATAAGTGGGAATTGAAGAAAGAGAACAGTTGGGCACAGGGAGGGGAACATCACACAATGGGGGCTGTCATGGGGTGGGGGGCTAGGGGAGGGATAGCCTTAGGAGAAATACCCAATGTAAATTA
>NW_016866243.1:0-1036 GCF_001698545.2 Rhinopithecus bieti | reverse complement strand
TTCCCATCTAGAAATAAACAGTATTAGAAAGTTGGTATATTCTCTGTTATTATTACCCTCCCCTCAGCTTCCCAAAGAAAGAAAAGTTTATAAAATATACATTTTATTTTTAAAAAACTAAATTCTAAAGATACTTGGTAAAAAGCAAGCTTCCTTTTTTCTCCCACCTTCATTTCCAGTCCTGTCTCTAGAGATAAGCATTAAATTGGTGCAAGTCTTTTGGCATTTTTGTATACTTTCATACACACCAGGCATTCCTATGTCAATTTTTTTTGGGTGTAAACAGTACCATGCTGTAAGTACTGTTCTGTGAATGTTTTTTCCCTATCACTGAATATACTGTGTGTATATATGTATATATATACTGAATATTCCTGTCAGTATATTCTTAGCAATTTTGTGGTATTCTATAATATCTTTATCATGATTTATACAGGCAGCTGTTAATGAAGATGGATGTTCATAGTTACACTGCTTAGGTTCCTTAGATTTCTAGGCACACATATAAATGCCTCTGTAATGTACATTTCTGAAAGTGAAATCCTGGGTCAAAAGGCATGTAGATTTAAATTTTGGTAGATTACCAAGTTAGTCTTCAGAAAAGCTGTACCAGTTTACAGTTTCACCAAGAACCATCCTGATGGTTGACTTATTTTCTTTACGCTTATTTTAAGCATGAGTTTTCCTCCAAATACTTTAGTCAGATCTCCTAGATTTTATGTGTAATACTCATTTTGTTTGTATTTGAGTAATTTTCACATAGGAAGAGTTAAGGAGAAATATCTAAGTAGGTGGATGAATTGTGTTATTTTTTGTTAATTTTAATTTCACTGCATTCAGAGAATATGATCTGTAGGTTCCAGCATTGATTTACTTTTCTGTGTAGCCTTACATAGAATCAGCTTATTTAGTATTCCATAGGTTTCAAAATAAGTTTATTCTTCGGGTAGAAATTTCTGTATGTATATTTGAAAATTAAGCATATTATTTAAATCATTTTATTTTATTTTATTTTTTTTTTTGAGACGGAGTCTCG
>NW_016866242.1:0-641 GCF_001698545.2 Rhinopithecus bieti | reverse complement strand
ATTGCAATAAAGCTTTCTAAGTAACTATAAACATGTCTTAAACACTCAGCTTTTATAATATTCCTCCTGTTTATAAAATTCATTCTCTTTCTTACTGACTCAATTCCTATTTATCTTTCAAGGTATAGTTTCAATTCCTCCTCCTCAACAAAATGTCTCCGATCGTCCACCCTGACATGTTCCCTACATCTTAAGATACAGCAATTGTCTCTTCTCATTTGTCATGCTACCATTTGAAATTATTTATCAATATTTATCTCTTAGGGTATATTTCGTATATTTTATCTCCCCAACTTAACTGTAGCCTGACTAAAAATAAAGACCATGTCTTATTTCTCCCTTGTGGTCCTCATATTTTGTGCTTAACACAAAATAAAACACTCAAATAATAAAATACTCAAATATTTGTTAAAATGTTTTCATCTGCATGTTTATATTCTGTATAATTTCATATACTTTCTCTTATAACTATCAAATCTCAAATACTCTTGTGATAGCAAGTCATGGACTATGTCAAAGAATTACTACGTAAAAGTAATTCACCAAATATAATGCAGTACGAGAAGCTGGAGAGACAAAGTCACATTCATGGTAACAGATTAACATGTCTTTGGTACCGATATATATATATATATTATTAT
>NW_016866241.1:0-875 GCF_001698545.2 Rhinopithecus bieti | reverse complement strand
TTAATTGTAAAAAATTTCTGCGTGTAAACATTAGCTAAAGTTAAAAAGATATCATTCAGTTTTCTGTTAACTGGACATTAAAATAAAATGCAACAGGTTTTCTTAAAGCATCAACCTGCTCTTTAACAAAATTATAAAAGGTTAAAAGAGTCTATGAAATCTTACCTTATGGTCAAACATGAAAATTGGATAAATATGTCTACAAGGTTTTATTAAAATTAAGTTTAACATTAACAACACACTAATATAAAGGTAAAATTTAGCTTATCTGGTATAAAATCATACAAGAACCATTATTAAATATAAAATGGTGTTTAGCTTTCTTTGGTCTAAAAACTAATAAAGACAGGTGCTAAAGGAAACACTCATTTTACTAGAGGATCATAGAAGTTAAAGACTTAAAACAAATTTTGGCACCTAAGACAGCATACCAAGATGCAAATACCTGGCTGAAATGGATCAAATATTCCATCTGCACGTTAAACAAAAGCAACTGTTATGCTTGTGCAATGGCAGTCCAGAGGCCCTGATTGTCCCCCTTCCACTAAGGTGGTCCTCTAGTCAACCAGGCGTGGGCTACATGGTAGCTCTTTTCCAGGATTCTACAGCCTGGAGTAATAAGTCATGCCAAGCTCTCTCTGCTATATTCCAAAGTCCCTTCAGGTCAGCCCCCAAGGGCCATCCAGCTTCCGTTTCCCAACACTAAGTTCATTTCATGTCTTTCATGGCAGGGAGGAGACTCAGCATTCCTTGGAGACCTGAAGGGATGCAGTGAGCTTAAGAATTTTCAAGAACTTATCAATCAGTCAGCCCTTGTTCATCCCCGAGCGGATGTGTGGCGGTATTGCGGTGGACCTTTACTGGGCACTCTGCCG
>NW_016866240.1:0-882 GCF_001698545.2 Rhinopithecus bieti | reverse complement strand
CTGTTAGTCTGATGAGTTTCCCTTTGTGGGTAACCCGACCCTTCTCTCTGGCTTACCTTAACATTTTTTCCTTCATTTCAACTTTGCTGAATCTGACAGTTATGTGTCTTGGAGTTGCTACTCTCGAGGAGTATCTTTGTGGCATTCTCTATATATCCTGAATTTGAATGTTGGCCTGCCTTGTTAGATTGGGGAAGTTCTCCTGGATAATATCCTGCAGAATGTTTTCCACCTTGGTTCCATTCTCGCCGTCACTTTCAGGTACACCAATCAGATGTAGATTTGGTCTTTTCACATAGTCCCATATTTCTTGGAGATTTTGTTCATTTCTTTATACCCTTTTTTTCCTAAGCTTCTCTTCTTGCTTCATTTCATTCATTTGACCTTCACTCATTGATACCCTTTCTTCCAGCTGATTGAATCAGTAGCTGAAGCTTGTGCTTTTGTCATGTAGTTCTCATGTCATGTTTTTCATATCTATCAGTTCGATTATGGACTTCTCTACATTACTTATTCTAGTTAGCTATTCATGAAATCTTTTTTCAATGTTTTTAGTTTCTTTCTGCTGGGTTCATAATTCTTCATTTAGCTTGAAGAAGTTTGATTGTCTGAGTCTTCTTCTCTCAACGCATCAAAGTCATTCTTTGTCCAGCTTTACTCCATTGCTGGCAAGGAGCTACGTTCCTTTGAAGGGGGAGAGGCACTCTGATTTTTAGAATTACCAGCTTTTCTGTACTGCTTTTTCCCCTTCTTTGTGGTTTTATCTACCTTTGGTTTTTGATGATGGTGACATACTGATGGTGTTTTGGTGTAAAATTTCTTATAGCACATGTCTGTTAGTGTAAATGTCCTCAGCTATTTTTTGTCTGTAAAAGTCATTAT
>NW_016866239.1:0-330 GCF_001698545.2 Rhinopithecus bieti | reverse complement strand
GCTATTCCCAAATGAAATGTTCTTACATGTAGAAAGCCCTATAGACTACAACTACAACAAGAAAAGCAAATAAAACCCTGTCAGAGCTAATAAACACAATGAGTAAAGCTGAAGGATACAAATCAACATAACAAAAATCAACTATTTTTCCTGTCACTCGTTGCAACAGATTGTCACTAATGTTGTGAGTGGTAAAATAATTGACCAAAACAGCAATGAGTTAAAGAAAGAAAGTTTATTAGAGAGACAGTATGTTACAAGGAAGCAATGGGCAGCACAGCAGAGAAGGTGCTCTCTGCCAAGAGGGAAGGACTGGAGTGAAATTTTAAA
>NW_016866238.1:0-981 GCF_001698545.2 Rhinopithecus bieti | reverse complement strand
GTCTCCATGAAAGAGTGTTGTAACCCTGAGATATGAATTCAAAATAACAAAGCAATTTCTCAGAAAGTTTCTTTCTGGTTTTTATCTGAGGATATGTCATTTGTCAATATAGGCTTCAAGGTGATCCAAAATATCCCTTCTCATATTCCAAAAAAACAGTGCTAGCAAGTGGCTCCATGAAAGATTTGTGTAACACTGTGAGGTGAATTCACACATCACAAACAGTTTCTCAGAATGCTTTGTTACTTTTTTATTTGAGGATATTTCAGGCCTCAATGCCCTCCCATATATAACTTCTCAATGAAAGCAGTGGTTTTACTCTGAGATAAGAATTCACACACCACAAAGCAATTTCTGAGAAGGCTTCTTTCCAGTTCTTATCTGAGGATATTTCATTTTCCACCATGGGATTCAATGCTATCCAATATATCACTTCTGAGATTCCACAAAAACAGTGCTGGGAAACTGCTTCATGAAAGAGTGGTGTTGAGGGCGGAGCAAGATGGCCGAATAGGAACAGCTCCAGTCTCCAACAACCAGCGCGAGCGACACAGAAGACCGATGATTTCTGCATTTTCAACTGAGGTACTGGGGTCATCTCACTAGGGAGTACCGGACAATCGGTGCTGGTCAGCTGCTGCAGCCTGAAAAGCGAGAGCTGAAGCAGGGCGAGGCATCGCCTCACCTGGGAAGTGCAAGGGGAAGGGAATCCCTTTTCCTAGCCAGGGGCACTGAGACACACAACACCTGGAAAACCGGGTAACTCCCACCCCAATCCTGCACTTTAAGCACACCAGGAGAATATATCCCACACCTGGCCGGGAGGGTCCCACGCCCAAGGAGCCTCCCTCATTGCTAACACAGCAGTCTGCGATCTAACTGCAAGGCAGCAGTGAGGCTGGCAGAGGGGCGTCCACCATTGCTGAGGCTTATGTAGGTAAACACAGCCACTGGGAAGCTCGAACTGTGTGGAGCTCACAG
>NW_016866237.1:0-353 GCF_001698545.2 Rhinopithecus bieti | reverse complement strand
AAAAAGAAAGAAAAGCAAACTATAGATATATTTTGCCTGGTTTTGAACTTTTATCTAAATTGAATCATGCAGTGTGTGTATCTGGCTTCATTTGCTCTTCATTTATGTTTATGAGATTCACCTACATTGAATTTTGCTATCATTTCTATGTAGCATTTCTTTTTAAAAAATAATGGAACATATTTACACATTCTCCTGTTCAGGGGCATTTGGGTATTTCTGATTTTAAACTGCTACATACAGTACTACTGTGAACATTATGGCTCTCTCTCTCTGTCTCTCCACCCCTCACCCTACCTCTCTCTCTCTTCCTGTCTCCAATCCTCTCTCCTTCACGCATTTGATGAACATAT
>NW_016866236.1:0-583 GCF_001698545.2 Rhinopithecus bieti | reverse complement strand
AAAAAAATGGTCTTTGATTTCTGTTCCAAACAAACCTACCCCCACAATATCTCTATTCTGACTTCTTTCTGCAACCAACAGACAAACCTCCCCTGACTGCAACAAAGAAAATTCACTCCAAAACCCTGAGACGCCTATTTAGTCTCTCATTTCCCTCTGGTTCTGACTCTCCTCTCTAGTTTCCAACTTCTCTCCTTGTCACCAACTTCCAACTTATTCACCTTCCCCTAATTCAACTGCTATGGAACAAGTCTGACGTGGCATTGAAAAGCCACTTAACCACTAAGGACATTTTTTTTCCTCAATCATACAATAAGAGCATAAAACTAAATGGCTCCCATTAAACTAAATGGCTCCCGCCCAATGTTCCCATGTCCCTGTTGTTTTTGATCACTCTGTCCTTTTCAATATTTTCCCATGTATTTTCTTCCCCTGTCTCTTCACCCCCTTACTATATTCTCATTTCTGATTTAACATTGATTTATTTGCTTTGTCAGAGTCTCCTATGACTGCCCTGTGTGACAGTATAAACTAATACCTTTTCTCCATTATTCTTAGAGAAGAGCCAGTAACCATCCACAAA
>NW_016866235.1:0-353 GCF_001698545.2 Rhinopithecus bieti | reverse complement strand
GGTCTCTGAGACAGAGTCTCGCACTGTCACCCAGGCTGGAGTGCAGTGGCGCAATCTCGGCACACTGCAAGCTCCGCCTCCCGGGTTTACGCCATTCTCCTGCCTCAGCCACCCGAGTAGCTGGGACTACAGGCGCCCGCCACCTCGCTCCGCAAACTTTTTGTATTTTTAGTAGAGACGGGGTCTCACGGTGTTAGCCAGGATGGTCTCGATCTGACCTCGTGATCCGCCCGCCTCGGCCTCCCAAAGTGCCGGGATTACAGGCGTGAGCCGCCGCGCCCGGCCTCCCAAAGTGCCGGGATTACAGGCGTGAGCCGCCGCGCCCGGCCTCCCAAAGTGCCGGGATTACAGGC
>NW_016866233.1:0-639 GCF_001698545.2 Rhinopithecus bieti | reverse complement strand
TTCTTTCTTTCTCTCTTTTTTTCGCTTTCTTTCTTTCTTTCTTTCTTTCTTTCTTTCTTTCTTTCTTTTCTTTTCTTTTCTTTCTTTCTCTCTTTCTTTTTCTTTCTTTTCTTTCTTGATGGAGTTTTGCTCTTATTGCCCAGGCTGGAGTGCAATGGCATGATCTTGGCTCACTGCAACCTCCACCTCCTGGGTTCAAGCGATTCTCCTGCATCAGTCTCCCAAGTTGCTGGGATTACAGGCATGCATCACCATGCCCGGCTAATTTTCTATTTTTAGTAGAGACGGGGTTTCTCCATGTTGCTCAGGAGGGTCTCGAACTCCTGACCTCAGGTGATCAGCCTGCCTCAGCCTCTCAAAGTGCTGGGATTATAGGTATGAGACACTGTGCCCGGCAGAACCAGCTTCCTGTTTCACTTATTTTTGGCATTTTTTGTTTCAGTTTTATTTAATTCTGCTCTTTAATTTAATTCTTTTCTTATGCTGGATTGGTATTTGGTTTGTTCTTGTTTCTCTAGTTCCTTGAGATGTGAAATTAGGTTGTCTATTTGTGCTCTTTCACACTTTTTGATGTAGGCATTTAATGCTATGAACTTTCCTTTTAGCAACACTTTTGCTGTATGCCAGAGGTTTTGATAA
>NW_016866232.1:0-728 GCF_001698545.2 Rhinopithecus bieti | reverse complement strand
CGTCTGTTCATATCCTTCACCCACTTTTGATGGGGTTGTTTCTTGTAAATTTGCTTACTGAGTGGGCAAAACTGGAAGCATTCCCTTTGAAAACTGGCACAAGACAAAGATGCCCTGCCCTCTCTCACCACTCCTATTCAACATAACATTAGAATTTCTGGCCAGGGCAATCGGGCAAGAGAAAGAAATAAAGCATATTCAAATAGGAAGAGAGGAAGTCAAATTGTCTCTGCAGATGACATGATTGTATATTTAGAAAACCGCATCGTCTCAGCTCAAAATCTCCTTAAGCTGATAAACAACTTCAGCAAAGTCTCAGGATACAAAATCAATGTGCAAAAATCACAGGCATTCCTGTACACTAATAATAGACAAACAGAAAGCCAAATCATGAGTGAATTCCCTATAACAATTGCTACAAAGAGAATAAAATACCTAGGAATACAACTTACAAGGGCTGTGAAGGACCTCTTCAAGGAGAGCTACAAACCACTGCTCAAGGAAATTAGAGAGGGTACAAACAAATGGGAAAATATTCCATGCTCATCAATAGGAAGAATCAATATCATGAAAATGGCCATACTGCCCAAAGTAATTTATAGATTCAGTGCTATCCCCATCAAGCTACCATTGACTTTCTTTACAGAATTAGAAAAACTACTTTAAATTCCACGTGGAACCAAAAGAGTCCCCATATAGCCAAGACAATCCTAAGCAAACAGAACAAA
>NW_016866229.1:0-353 GCF_001698545.2 Rhinopithecus bieti | reverse complement strand
TCTGAGGATATTTCCGTTGTCACCATAAGCTTCAATGTGCTCCAAAATATCATATTGCAGATTCCAAGAGAACAGAGTAAGCAAGCTGCTCAATGCAAGGGACAGTGTAACTCTGTGAGGTGAATTCACACATCACATATAGTTTCTCAGAATGCATCTTTCTAGTTTTTATGTGAGGATATTTCCTTTGTCACCCTAGGCTTCATTGTGACGCAAAATATCCCTTTTCAGATTACCCCAAAACAGTGCTACCATACCAAAACCTTCAAAGCACTCCAAAATATCCTATTGCAAATTCCATGGGAATGGTGTTAGCAAACTTCTCCATGACAAGAGCACTGTAACTGCATGAG
>NW_016866228.1:0-642 GCF_001698545.2 Rhinopithecus bieti | reverse complement strand
AAAGAGCCTCCGAAACTGATCCGGAAACCGTAATTTTGAGGGCAGGGAAGCTGAGGACAGCAAGCATTCTATTAGGAATAATCTCTGTGACTGTTGGAATTGAGTTTCCACACCCACATATTCAGAGGGCACGGAAACTTATGTCCAGAGCCTCCTCTGCGGGAAAGGGCGGCGAGGATGGGGGTCCAGGCGCCCCTTGACCCCTTTCCCGTTTCGGACTCTCCGGGGCCACCAGACGGCCGTTCTTTCCGCTCGGGCCCAGGTCTGGGGGACTGCTCCGAGCGCCCCGGGGCCGGCTCTCCGCCGGAGCAGCCCGGCCTCTCTTCCTTGGCTCCGTCAGCGCCGCTCCCCGCCTCCGGCGCCCCGGGCAGGCTACTTGAAGCTGCTCCGGGAGCTTCCCCGGTGCGGCCCAGAGTAACCTCTGAGGACCCCGGAAGACGCCGCCACCGCCCGGCGGGAGCAGGGACCGGCTCCCAGGTCCCCGCGCCCCCTCTCGGGGATCCCCTGTCGCCAACTCCCTCCCGGACCCGCAGGACACTCCCCTCCGGAGGCCGGGCCTGGTCCGCCCGCCCGCCGCCCCGGTCCCGCCCCGCGCGCCGAGCCGGGAGCCCCGAGCCCGACCCCTCCCCCCGGACGCCCGGC
>NW_016866227.1:0-1042 GCF_001698545.2 Rhinopithecus bieti | reverse complement strand
GGGGAAAAAAAGTGGTTTTGTGCGACCATATCTGGGATTCCAGTTTACATTAAAACATGCAGAGTAAAGAAGATTTTCTTCTTTTGATTCCTGTAGAAACTCTACACAAGTTCTTTTCATTTTGGCAGATTTGTGCATATAAAATAGGCTACTTGAATTATAAATTTTCTCCTGGCTGGTACTGTGGCTCTGTAGCAGTGAAGTAGTCTTCCAAGAAGGACTGAATATATTCAAATGTTGGTCTTTCATCAGGGTCCTTCTTCCAACACAGATTCATCAATTCATGGAGGGATTCTGGACAGCCCTGAGGGCAGGGCATCCTGTATCCTCGCTCCACTTGTTCCAGTACTTCACGGTTCACCATACCTAACACACAAGATTAAAACATTAAAGAACAGTGGTCCTGACTACCACTAGGAAAACATAACAAACCCCTAGCCACTAACTGATTCAAAGTATATTAAGTTTATTCAGTGAAATAATTCTTGTAACAAAGCAACAAAATAAATTGTAAACATGAGAATATCAAGAAGGGCTTAGAAAATGCTAATCTATGTTTTAACATGTCTAATTTTCATTCCATCTTTTTTTTTTTTTTTTTTTTTGAGACAGAGTCTCGCTCTGTCGCCCAGGCTGGAGTGCAGTGGCGGGATCTCAGCTCACTGCAAGCTCCACCTCCCAGGTTCCCGCTATTCTCCTGCCTCAGCCTCCCAAGTAGCTGGGACTACAGGCGCCCGCCAGGTCGCCCGGCTAGTTTTTTTGTATTTTTAGTAGAGACGGGGTTTCACCATGTTAGCCAGGATGGTCTCGATCTCCTGACCTCGTGATCCGCCCGTCTCGGCCTCCCAAAGTGCTGGGATTACAGGCTTGAGCCACCGCGCCCGGCCTTCATTCCATCTTATATCTTATTTTTAATACTAATGTCTTCAAAAGCCAACCTCATTTGATTAATAAGAATTTAGGGTGCCACTATGAGGTACTGGTACTTTCTAATATTAACATTTAACAATGACCAAACTTGGGTTACTGAGGAATGGTGGCA
>NW_016866226.1:0-642 GCF_001698545.2 Rhinopithecus bieti | reverse complement strand
TGAGCCACCGCGCCCGGCGGCCAAACTCTTTATAGTAGAAGTCTTTAGAGGGATAAAATAAGTGTTTTGTTTTGTTTTTTTAATTTAGCTCTACTGTGTTTTCAGCTTTCTGTATGAAAGCTTTAATTAGTGGGTTAAAGGATTTTTATTTTAGAATGAAGAACTCATAATTTTTTTGTTTTGTTTTGTTTGAGATAGAGTCTCCCTCTACTGTATCACCCAGACTGAAGTACAGTGGTGTGATGACAGCTCACTGCAGCCTCAACCTCACGGGCTCAGGTGGTCTTCTTACCTTGCCTTGCCTCCTGAGTACCTGGGACCATGAATACATACCACCATGCCCAGCTTGTAGAAATGAGGTCTTACAGTTCGAGACCTCCTGGGCTCAAGTGATCTTCCCCCTTGGCCTCCCAAAGTGCTGGGATTTACAGGCATGAGCTCACCGTGCCTGGCCTAATTTTTTCAATACTAGATTTTTCTGAAGAGTGTATAGAAGTTTATCAGTTGTAGGTCTACTTTTGTTTGATTTTTTACTATCAGAAATTGTTTCCCAACATTAATAATTGAATTGACATACTCTTATTAGATATTTAATGTGAGAATCTCTCTCCCTCTCTCCCCCCATCCCTCCCTCTCTCCCCC
>NW_016866225.1:0-728 GCF_001698545.2 Rhinopithecus bieti | reverse complement strand
TCAGCCCGCCGCCTGCCCTACTGCAGGAAGTACGCCGGCCACAGCCCAGCTGAAGAGCCACCGCGGGAGCTCTAGGAGTAGGTGTAGCAATGTCTCTGTGTCTTCGGCCTTCCTACACTCCAAGGAGCCGCCCCGGGAGGACCATGCACCTCTGCGCCACCCAGCCTGCAGCCCCGCTTAGAGTCAGGGCCCTGCCACATTTTCCCAAGCCTCCAGACTGCCTCATCCTATTGACCCTTGTTTTACCCCCGCAGGAGCCACTGACCCCACCAGGGCACTTCCCACTGCTTCACCCGACCACTCTGCCAGCCTGCTCAGCCCCGCCTCTCCTTAGCCTGCAGAGCCCACACTGAACAGACCTTGTTGCGCTCAAAACCCTTACCTTTCCCCTGCCCACCCACTTCTGCCTTCTTCCTGGGAACAGGAGGCAGGCATATCCTCCATTTTCGCAGTTTGTATAGTTAAATATTTGTTATTTTAAATAATAGTGTCTTTATTAAAAAAAAAATAGAAACTAGTTGCAAATCTTTAAGCAAGAAAAGAAAGAAAAAATCAAGCCACACCTCACACTATATACAAAAACTCAAGTGGATCATAGGCTTAAATGTAAAACCTACAAATTTGTATCTTTTAGAAGAAAAGAAAGGAAACATTTTGTGACTTTGGGTTATACAGGTTTGTTTTCAGATGGAGTCTTGCTCTGTCACCCAGGCTGCAGTGCAATGGCA
>NW_016866224.1:0-729 GCF_001698545.2 Rhinopithecus bieti | reverse complement strand
TCTGGCAGTGGTGGAGGCACATCTAGGGAAAGGAGTTCTCTCTCCCCTTCTCTTGTAATCACCTGTGGAGGGTGCCCTCCTCCTGCTGGTGACTGAGCCAGACGTGAGTGGCAGCATTGTCTCATTCTTAACAAAATTTAGGGAGTGACTGTGTGTGTGTGTGTGTGTGTGTTTTGAGACGGAGTCTTGCTCTGTTGCCCAGGCTGGAGTGCAGTGGCAGACCTTGGCTCACCACAAGCTCTGCCTCCCGGGTTCATGCCATCCTCCTGCCTCAGCCTCCTTTGTTGCATTCAGCATAAAATTAAATTTTCTCTGGCATCGTTTGTCAAGAATGCTTTTGAAGCAGTGATTTCCCTGAGTTCCTTATGTAAGCAGCCCATCTTTATTTTATTTTTTTGAGACGGAGTTTCACTCCATCGCCAGGCTGGAGTGCAGTGGCAAAATCTCGGCTCACTGCAGCCTCTGCTTCCTGGGTTCCAGCGATTCTCCTGCCTCAGCCTCCCTGGTAGCTAGGATTACAGCCATGCACCACCATGCCCAGCTAATTTTTGTATTTGTAGCAGAGATGGGGTTTCAGCATGTTGGCCAGGCTGGTCTCAAACTCCTGAGCTTAGGAGATTTGCCCACCTCGGTCTCGCAAAGTGCTGGGATTACAGGCGTGAGTCACCACGCCCAGCCTGGTAGCCCATCTTTAAAACCACCACCATCACCCAACAAGTGTGGGACATT
>NW_016866223.1:0-571 GCF_001698545.2 Rhinopithecus bieti | reverse complement strand
TGGGATTACAGGCTTGAGCCACCGCGCCCGGCGGATATAGAATATAATTTGATGAGCTTTGACAGCTACACTCATGCAACCGCCATCACAATTAAAATATAGAACATTTCTGTTACTATCCCAAGGGTCTTTGTTTACCTTTGCAGTCTGTCCCACCCTTCACCCCTGGTCTTAGGCAATAAAAATGGAGTAACAGCTGTATGTACTTTTTTGTGTCTGTCTTCTTTCCCTTGGCGTGATGATTTTGACATTCATCCTTTTGTTGCATATATTAGTACTTAATGCCTTTTCATTGCTAAGATATGGCACATTCCATGGTATGGATATATCACATTTTGTTTATCCAAAAGTAAAAATTTCACTTTCTTTCCAAAGTTAGAGAATCTAACTTTTTTCACCAAATGTAAATCACCAAATACTTACAAATATTTATTTTACTAGATTTTATATTCTGTTTGACCATTCTGCTAATGATAATGTAGTTGATTAATTGAAACCAAAATTTGGATTATATCCAAATATTATATATTTGGATATAATCTGTTTACACTTTTTTTTTTTTTTAAGTATC
>NW_016866222.1:0-571 GCF_001698545.2 Rhinopithecus bieti | reverse complement strand
GTAAACTGCAACCACGTATTTAATACAAAATAGACTTTGCGGTGGGGCAGGGGCGGGGTGTTTAACAAAATGTACCAGCCTAAAGAAATTGTTCTGTGTGAAAACAGAAGAGGGGTTACCATGGAAAAATTCACTACGGATTTCGGGAGGGCCTTTTCCTCAGAAAGAGAGTGAAAAGAAAAAGTCGCTGTGTAAGAAATCTGATACTGACGCTGTGACAGAAGTTGGTCCAAAAGTTCATCTTCCGCGATTATGTCCAGAGGATCAACTAAACATCTTCTGCAACAGGTGACACGAAACTGCATTTCCCAAGCAAGGCAAAGCGATCAAACGACTTAAGACGCGCGTTCCTGCGGTCTTATACTTTTATTTTTGATTTAACCAAAACAATTTTGAATCGGATGAATTACCAAATTTGGTTGGGTCTTGTTTGGCTTTCTGCTTGGCTTTTTAATCAGCCATTTACCAGCAGCTGTTGCACGGGCCCATCAGCACTCGAAGAATAAAAACACACAGGATCAGATAAGGTTCCCCTACTAACCCAAATGATCCGTTTCCTTAACACAATTTA
>NW_016866221.1:0-574 GCF_001698545.2 Rhinopithecus bieti | reverse complement strand
TCTCACAAATTTACACAGTGGTTTTCTTGGATCAGTATGTTAGCACTGTTTTTGGGGAATCTGAGAAGGGATATTTGGATCACACACAAGCCTATGGTGAGAAAGGAAATCCTCTGATAAAAACTAGAAAGAAGTTTTGTGAGAAACTTCTTTATGATATGTGAATTCATCTCACTGAATAACAACTTTCTTTTTGAGGAGGAGTTTCCTATTCTCTTTTCACGGAATCTGCAAAGGGATATTTGGGAGCGCATTGATTCCTATGGTTAAAAAGGACATATTCTCAGATAAAAACTAGAAAGAACCTTCCTGAGAAACTTCTTTGTGACAGGTTAATTCATCTCATAGAGTTACAGGAATCTTTTCACGGATCAGCTTGGTAGCCCTGTTTCTCGGGAATTTGGGAAGGGATATTTTGGATCACATGGAAGCCTAGGGTGACAAAGGAAATATCCTCAGATAAAAACTGTAAAGAAGCTGCCTGAGAAGTTCTTTGTGATATGTGAATTCATCTCACACAGTTACTCCTTTCATTTCATGGAGCAGCTTGCTAACACTATTTTCATGGAATCTG
>NW_016866220.1:0-574 GCF_001698545.2 Rhinopithecus bieti | reverse complement strand
TCTCATTGTCACTGGGACACCGAGTAAATGATCCAGGACTTGGAAGCCCCAAGTGGTCATGAGGAAGATGAGTGTGGGATTCTTATGGAGAGAGACTCACTTGGTGAAGTCTGCACCAATAGAGACAGAGAAACAGGAGACACAAGTACAGACCAGGTGTCATAACGGAGGACAGACACAGGGGCCATATAGGGAGGTAGAAAAGAGAGAAAGAGTTAAAGGGGACACCCAGACAGACAGACATGTCCCAGAGGCGTCCTTCTGTGCTGACTTTGCTCAGACACCTGGCACAGGTTAGAAGCTTCATTTCTGTTTTACCTCCACAAAGTGTTTCTACCAGGAGAACCCAAGGACACCCATATTTCTGTCCTGAGTCAGCCCTGTGGCCTCAGGCCTTGTGGCGCCTACAGATACCGTGTTGATTCTGACACCTCTGCCTTCCGTGCAGTGGAGAGTCATCGTCCCAGGACATCATGGCCCCAGAACACCAACCCCTGTGTGCTGTGTGTACTTGGGGTCCCCAGACTGGATTCTGAGGCTCATATTCCACATAATCCCATATATGATCGATTAC
>NW_016866219.1:0-2126 GCF_001698545.2 Rhinopithecus bieti | reverse complement strand
CCCTTCAGATATTTTATTAATAGTTCAATCACTGCCAAAACAGAAAATCCAGGCTACTTAAAACATTATTCCCACTCAGAACATTCCTCTAAAGTCAGTGGAGTGATTTTGATTCCACTGCTTGCAACCGAAAAAAAAAAAAAAAAAAAAACTGAAGAAGTAAATGATTCAAACTTGTGACTGCATCACAGAGGCCTTTGAAGATCTAATGAAAGCTAGGGATTCCCGAAAAATATGTATGTATCCTTAACACATGTGGCATACAATTTCAAGCAGTTCAAAGATCCCTGACACCGATTTGTGGACCCTGTTCATGGAGAGTAAGAACCTGATCAAAAAGAAATGAGGCCGGGCACGATGGCTCACATCTGTAATCCCAACACTTTGGGAGGCCAAGGCGGGCAGATCACGTGAGGCCAGGTGTTCAAGACCAACCTGGCAAACATGGCGAAACTTGGTCTCTGCTAAAAAATACAAAAATTAGCCAGGCGCAGTGGTGCACGCCTGCAGTCCCAGGTACTCGGGAGGCAGAGGTGGCAGTGAGTCGAGATAGAGCCACTGCACTCTAGCCTGGGTGACAGAGCGAGACTCCATCTTAAAAAAAAAGAAAAGAAAGAAAGAAAAAGAAAAAAGAAAAAGAAATTAGGAGTTTATGTACAAAATCTCAGCCTGCAATTTTTTTTTTAATTTCCAACTTTTATTTTAGGTTCAGGGGTACATGTACAGGATGTGCAGGTTTGTTACACAGGTAAATGTGTGCCATGGTGGTTTGCTGCACATATCATCCCATCATCCAGGTATTAAGCCTAGCATCCATTAGCTATTCTTCCTGATGCTCTCCCTCCTCCTATCCCCCACCCTCCAACAGGCCCCATGTGTCCATGTGTTCTCATCATTTAGCTCCCACTTATGAGAACATGCAGTGTTTGGGTTTTTGTTCCTGCATTAGTTTGTTAAGAATAATGGTTTCTGGCCGGGCGCGGTGGCTCAAGCCTGTAATCCCAGCACTTTGGGAGGCCGAGACGGGCGGATCACAAGGTCAGGAGATCAAGACCATCCTGGCTAACATGGTGAAACCCCATCTCTACTAAAAAATAAAAAAAAAAACTAGCCAGGCAAGGTGGCGGACACCTGTAGTCCCAGTTACTCGGGAGGCTGAGGCAGGAGAATGGCGTAAACCCGGGAGGCAGAGCTTGCGGTGAGCCGAGATCCGACCACTGCACTCCAGCCTGGGTGACAGAGCGAGACTTCGTCTCAAAAAAAAAAAAAAAAAAAAAGAATAATGGTTTCTAACTCCATCCATGTCCCTGCAAAGGACATAATCTCATCCCTTTTTTGGCTGCCTAGTATTCCATGGTGTATTTGTAACACATTTTCTATAATCAGTCTATCATTGATGGGCATTTAGGTTGATTCCATGTCTTTGCTATTGTGAATAGTGCTGCAATGAACATATGCATGTATGTATCTTTATAATAAACACTCCCACCAACAATGTAAAAGCCTTCCCTTTTCTCTACAACCTCACCAGCATCTGTTGTTTTTTCAGCTTTTATAATAATAGCCATTCTGATTGGTGTGAAATGGTATCTCATTGTGGTTTTGATTTGCATTTCTCTTTTTTTTTTTTTTTTTTTTTGAGGCGGAATCTCGCTCTGTTGCCCGGACTGGAGTGCAGTGGCCAGATCTCAGCTCACTGCAAGCTCCGCCTCCCGGGTTTACGCCATTCTCCTGCCTCAGCCTCCCGAGTAGCTGGGGACTACAGGCGCCCGCCACCTCGCCCGGCTAGTTTTGTATTTTAGTAGAGACGGGGTTTCACCGTGTTAGCCAGGATGGTCTCGATCTCCTGACCTCATGATCCGCCCGTCTCGGCCTCCCAAAGTGCTGGGATTACAGGCTTGAGCCACCGCGCCCGGCCGATTTGCATTTCTCTAATGATCAGTAACGTTGAGCTTTTTTTCATATGTTTGTTGGCCACATGTATGTCTTCTTTTGAAAAGTGTCTGTTCATCTCCTTTGCCCACTTTTGGGGTTGTTTTCTCTCGTAAATTTGTTTAAGTTCCTTATAGATGCTGGATATTAGAACTTTGTCAGATATATAGATTGCAAAAATTGTCTCCCATTCT
>NW_016866218.1:0-1404 GCF_001698545.2 Rhinopithecus bieti | reverse complement strand
GTAGATCAGAAGTTCTGTTTTGTGCATGATTTGTCTCTATTTTCATAATTTGAATTTTTATTGTTAATAACCTGAAAGTCTCCATATCTTCTTGGTATATTTGTAACCATCCAATGGGTTTACCTTGCCTGCTGCCTAGATAGAACTGATATCTCAGATAGAACTGATATTTAAGAATAAAATGGGAGGCAGGTTTTTCTGATGCAGTTCGCAGCTTGACTTTTTTTCTTTGGCTTAGTGATTCCTGGATCTTCAGTTTTATTTTCCTTTCACAACTTATATTTCTCTTACAACCACGAATCCCCACGTCTTATTCAACATTTGTGATAACTGAATCCTGGAGTCCACGTATCTCTAATCTAAAAATCTGTCCCCATGAGTCTAAGGTCATAAAAGTTGGAGAACTCTGGAGAAGACCATGCAGTTTGAACATTATGAGATATGACGCCAGTTGACCTAGACTTCCCTTTATTCTGTAAAAAGAAGTATGAAAGATGGACATTTCTAGTTAAAGCATAGTACTGCTACTTTGACTGTTCCTAGCTTGCCATTGCTGTGTGACCTATACTAAGCTAACTTTTTTGCTGTCATATCCATTATGACAGGTAGGTTACAATGACCTTTTGTTTGGGATCCAGTCAAAACCTAATTGATTGCTAGGGGGAAAGACCACTACCTAAATCTAAAGGTGTCAAAGAAGTGAAATCTGTCTCTCTTCCTTATTAACAGCACTTGAATTCTAAATATGAAATGTCCTTTGCAAAAATTATGACAAAGAAATACATCAGACCTAACCGATTCCATCTTGCTTCTAACTTTAAACTGCCCTTGTTCATTCCTGGGCATAGGCTGAAGTAATCTTGGGAAGGAATATAGTTTATAGTTTGAAACAAAATTAATAATAGCCCTTTCTGAAAAGACCCCCTTCCTGCCTGGGGACCAGCCTGCCTTTGCAGGACTAACAAATTCACTATAAGATTAGCAATTACAGTTTACGGGTCATGCAGCCTCCAGCTGCAAGAGTCTAAACCTCTCCAAATTGCTCCTAGGGATAACATCACTATTGTAAAACCTAACATCAGTGCTTGAGATATTTTGCAGACCTGCACCTGATGCACCAGCAGACACCTCCCAGACCAGTTATCTGACTCAACCAGTTCTGTGATCCTGCCCAAGAACAGAAGACAGCAAGAAGAACTCAATTCGAACCCCTATGATTTCATTTCCAAGCTGACCAATCAGCACTCCCCACTTCCCAAGCCCCTATCCGCCAAACTATTCTTAAAAACTCTGTTCATATTCTTTGCCCACTTTTTGATGGGGTTGTTTGTTTTTTTCTTGTAAATTTGTGGCAAAGGATATGAACAGACATTTCTCAAAAGAAGACATTCATACAGCCAACAG
>NW_016866217.1:0-491 GCF_001698545.2 Rhinopithecus bieti | reverse complement strand
GGCACTTAGGAAATAGAAAAGAACCCATGTTAAACATCGGGAGCGGGTTCTCCCTAGACACCAGAAGTGGCTCGTCCAGGCTCTGCAGGCTGAGTCCATAGACTGTCAGAGAGTTGGTACTTCGCTGACTGAGGCCCCATGTCACAGGGGTGGGCCAAGATCAGTGAAGCCCTGCACATATTCAAAGAAGCTATTTCCACTTATCACCACCAAGGGGGAGAAACAGGAATGTTTCCCCTACTATGAAATGAGTAATGAATGGATGAATAAATATTTCTAAATAGCATACTCTTCATGTAAACCTACCTTGCTAAAATAACTGAAAAATTTAAACACACACACACACTTCTTTTTTAAAGCTTTATTTTGGTAAAATATATATAACATAAAATTTATCATCTTAGGCTGAGGGCAGTGGCTCACGCCTGTAATCATAGCACTTTGGGAACCTGAGGCGCCTGAGGTCAGCAGTTCAAGACCAGTCTGACCAA
>NW_016866216.1:0-2174 GCF_001698545.2 Rhinopithecus bieti | reverse complement strand
AAATCCAACAGCATTTCAAAAAGCTAATCTACCATGGTCATGTAGGCTTTATTCCTGGTATGTAATATTTGTTCTACGTATGCAAATCAGTAAATTTGATTCATCAAATAAACAGAACAAAAAACAAAAACCACATGATCATCTCGATTGACACAGAAAAGGCTTTTGATAAAATTCAATATTCTTTCGTGTTAAAAGCCCTCAACAAACTAGTCATCAAAGGAACATACCTCAAAATAATAAAACAATGTATGACAAATCCATGCCAACATCAATTTGAATGGACAAAAGCTGGAAACTTTCCCACTGAGAACTGGAATAAGACAAGGATGCACATTCTCACCACTCCTATTCAACATAGTACTGGAGGTCCTAGCCAGAGTAATCAGGATAGAGAAATAAATGAAGGGCATCCAAATAGGAAGAGAGGAAGTCAGGCTATCTCTCTTGGCAGACAATATGATTTTGTACCCAGCAAACCCCATAGTCTCTACACAAAGGCTCCTGGATTTGATAAACATCTTCAGCAAAGATTCAGCATATAAAATCAATGTGCAAAATTAGTCACATTTCATTTTTTAGAACATTTTATTTTAATTTCTGGGATACACGAACAAGACGTGCAGGTTTGTTACACAGGTAAATGTGTGCCATGGTGGTTTGTTGCACCTATCAACCCATCACCTAGGTATTAAGCTCAGCATGCATTAGCCATTTATCCTGATGTTCTTCCTCCCCTTGACCCCATAGGCCCTGGTGTGTGTTGTTTCCCTCCCTGTGTCCATTTGTGTTCTCATTGTTCAGCCCCAACTTACGTGTGAGAACATGCAGTGTTTGGTTTTGTGTTCCTGTGTTAGTTTGCTAAGAATAATGGCTTCCAGCTTCATCCATGTTCCTGCAAAGGACATGATCTTGTTCCTTTTATGGCTGCATAGTATTCCATGGTGCATATGTACCACATTTTTTTAAAATTTAGTCTATCATTGATGAGCATTTGGGTTGATTCCGTGTCCATTCTGACTGGCATGAGATGGCATCTCACTGGGGCTTTGATTTGCATTTCTCTAATGACCGGTGATGTTGGTTTTCTTTTCATATGTTTGTTGATCACATAAATGTCTTCTTTTGAGAAGTGTCTGCTCATGTCTGTTGCCCACTTTTGATTGGGTCATTTGATTTTGTTATAAATTTGTTTAAGTTCCTCGTAGATTCTGGATATTAGACCTTTTACAGATAGACAGATTGCAAAATTTTCTTTCATTCCGTACGTTGTCCGTTCACTCTGATGATAGTTTCTTTTGCTGTGCAGAAGCTGTTTAGTTTAATTACGTTCCATTTGTCCATTTTGCTTTTGTTGCAATTAGTTTTGGCATCTTCGTCATAAAATTTTTTCTTGTGCCTATGTCCTAAATGGTATTGCCTAGATACCCTCTTCCAGGGTTTTATCCTGGGTTTTACATTTATGTCTTTAATCTATCTTGAGTTAATTTTGTATAGGGTATAGGGAAAAGTCCAGTTTCAATTTTCTGCATATCGCTAGCCGGTTTTCCCAGTACCATTTATTAAATAGGAAATCCTTTCCCCATTGCTTTTGTCAGCTTTGTCAAAGATCAGATGGTTGTAGATATGTGGTCTTGTTTCTGAGGTCTCTATTCTGTTCCCTTATTCTATGTGTTTGTTTTGGTACTATTACCATGCTGTTTTAGTTAGTCACATTTCTACACATCAGTGACATCCAAATTGAAAGCCAAATCAAGAATACAACCCCATTCACAATAGACACACACACGCATACATGCACACACGCACACACACCCTAGGAATACAGCTAATCGGGGAGGTGAAAGATTCCTATTATTTATTTTTTTACTTTTTCTTGCCTATATTGGTATAAATTAGAACTTTTCATACGATGTTGAATAGAAGTTGCAAGAATAGACATGATTGTTTTGTTGTTAATATTGGAGGGAAAGGTTTCAGTCTTTCACTATTAAGTATGATGGTAACTAATTTTTTTATGGATGCCATTTAGCAGATTGAGAAAGTTCCTTTCTATACTTAGTTTCTTTAGTATTTTTTTTAATTATGAAATGGTGTTGGGTTTTGTGCAATGCTTTTTCTACATCTGTTGATATATCATGTAGATTTTGTCCTTTATTCTATTATAATATATT
>NW_016866215.1:0-885 GCF_001698545.2 Rhinopithecus bieti | reverse complement strand
TGCACGTCTGCACAAAGAAGGCATAAGCAGACATCTTGCCCTTTGGTTTCTTCGGGTCACCTTTAGCCATCCTGACTGTGACAGAAGAGAAACAAAGAAATACAATGAGGAAAAGGAAGGAGGAATTGACAAGAACTACAAGATGTACCAAAGGCAGAGCAAAATTGAAACTACACTTGCTGTTAGGAAGTCCCCTTCCCCCAGTGCCCGACACC
Organism: Rhinopithecus bieti; assembly: GCF_001698545.2. Taxonomy (NCBI): domain Eukaryota; kingdom Metazoa; phylum Chordata; class Mammalia; order Primates; family Cercopithecidae; genus Rhinopithecus; species Rhinopithecus bieti. The sequence goes on along the minus strand of NW_016866215.1, from coordinate 670 downwards.
AGTGGCAGAAGGCAGAGTGGGAAAGAAATCAGCTTCACCGTCGCTTGTCATTTAACTTTTGACCAGCACGAAGCGCGCTGGTTTGCGAGTTACTTCTCAAGAGCGATCAAGTTCTCCAAATGGAGCCGACCTAAGTAGGGTACTCAGCGTTACGTTTACAGAACTGCTACGTTTTGGAAACTACAATCACCAAGTGGAAAGGGCACGGAGAGGACACATTTGGTGGGGGTGATAGAAGCTTGAAATCTATGAGTTAAGACTCTCTGGTCATCTGCTGTTACGCAATTAAAAACAACAACTATTACCACTGCTGAACACAAGGCCAAAGCAGGAGAACTATATAGAGGGGATATCTGAAATCGTCACTATTGTTGATGCGTTTTGGCTTATTAAAAAATGGCTTGACAACACGGGAGATCTGGAAAGTGAGCAGGTACCCCGTACTATTACTTCCATTCATCACTTCATCACTATCTAAAGGGGGAGGGTGTATCAAAAGGGCTAGTCGTGCTCATCTGTAACCCAGAACGCAGGTCCAGCCCAGAACACTTTCTCCAAAGTTTCCAAATAAAAATGCAGCTGCGGCATGTCATCGTCCCTGTCCCACCCCCCAGCTTCCCGCCATCTTTTCCTTTTCCCACACCCAAGGTCATCATGTAAAACTAAAGCG
>NW_016866214.1:0-879 GCF_001698545.2 Rhinopithecus bieti | reverse complement strand
AAATAACGAAATGAAGGTAGAAATAAAGATGTTCTTTGAAACCAGTGAGAACAATGACACAACATACCAGAATATCTGGAACATATTTAAAGCATCCTGTAGAGGGAAATTTATAGCACTAAATGCCCACAAGAGAAACCAAGAAACATCTAAAATCGACACCCTAACATCACAATTAAGAGACCTAGAGAAGCAAGAGCAAACACATTTAAAAGTCAGCAGAAGGCAAGGAATAATTAAGGCCAGAGCAGAACTGAAGAAGATAGAGACACAAAAGCCCTTCAAAAAATCAATGAATCCAATAGCTGGTTTTTTAAAAGATCAACAAAATACATAGACCGCTAGCAAGACTAACAAAGAAGAAAAGAGGGAATTAAATAGACGCAATAAAAAATGATAAAAGGATATCACCATCGATCCCACAGAAATACAAACTACCATGAGAGAATACTATAAACACCTCTACGCAAATAAACTAGAACATCTAGAAGAAATGGATACATCCCTGGACACATACACCCTCCCAAGACTAAACCAGGAAAAGTTGAATCCCTGAGCAGACCAATAACAGGCTCTGAAATTGAGGCAATAATTAATAGCCTACCAACCAAAGAAAGTACAGAACCAGACAGATTCACAGCCGAATTCTACCAGACATACAAAGAGGAGCTGGTACCATTCCTTCTGAAACTATTCCAATCAATAGAAAAAGAGGGAATCCTCCCTAACTCATTTTATGAGGCCAGCATCACCCTAATACCAAAGCCTGGCAGAGACACAACAAAAAAAAGAGAATTTTACACCAATATTCCTGATGAAAATCAGTGCAGATATCCTCAATAAAATACTTGCAAATCAAATCCAGGAGCACATCAAAAG
>NW_016866213.1:0-729 GCF_001698545.2 Rhinopithecus bieti | reverse complement strand
TATATATATATATATTTACAATATATAGCCTCTGATTTGGGGGAAGGATTAGGGGAACATATGACCTGATTTTATTAAAATTCAGGTGTGTTAAACAGTTATATTAATTAGAGCTCTTAGCTCTAGCTAAGAGCTACCATAACAAAATGTCACAGACTGAGTGACTTAAACTATAGAAATTTATTTTCTCACAATTCAGGAGGCTAGAAGTCTGAGATCAAGGTGCCAACAGGATTGATTTCCTCTGAGGCCTTTTTCCTTCACGTGCAATTGGCCGTCTTTTTCTCCCCGTGTCTTCATATGGTCTTCCGTGTTCGTCTGTGTCTCAATCTCCTCCTCTTATAAGAACACCAGTCAAATTGGATTAGCGCCCACTCATACGACCTCATGTAGCATTAATTACTCTTAAAAAACTCTCCAAATGCCATCACCTTTTGAGATACCACACTATGAATTCTGTGGGTGTTGAATTATTATATTCCAAATGGTTACCTTTCTAATACTCAGCAATGCTTTATATGAAACATTTTGGGAGAAACTTGATTTGTACCTTGTATATTAATCATTATAAAATATTGCTTTTTATCCTCTTCCATTGCCATAGTTTTCCATTTATCTTAACAATATTGCTACCAATGCCTTTTTCTGAGTTTCATATTCAATTGTCTAGTGTTTTATCCATTATATGATAATCAGTGGTGCCATGTCACTTTTATTTTAATTTCTTAA
>NW_016866212.1:0-882 GCF_001698545.2 Rhinopithecus bieti | reverse complement strand
ATGTTATGCACATGTACCCTAGAACTTAAAGTGTAATTAAAAAAAAAGAAAAAAAACATTTGCATATCATAAAAGTATCATATTTTTCCTTTGTTTATGAAGATTAGTTGTGCTAATTGTTGGAATTTCTTTTTCTTTAAAGATGCTGAATTTGTTTCCCCAAGTTCTTCTGGATTGTAGAGTTACTGCTGAAAAATCCACTGTTATTCTGATGGGTTTTCCTTGGTAGGTGACATGTCCCTTCTTCTGGCTGTCTTTAACATTTTTTCTTTTATTTTGACCTTGTAAAACTTGATGGGTGTGTCTTGTGAATGGTCCTCTTGTATCTTCCAGGGGTTCGCATTTCTTGGATTTAAATATTGGCCTCTCTAGAAAGTTTGGAATCATTTCCAATGATGATATCTTCAAATATGGTTTCCAAGTTGCTTGCTTTCTCTTCCTCTCTTTCAGGGATGCCAGCAAGTCATAGATTTAGTTTCTTTACATAATGCCATATTTTGTGGAAGAGATTGTTCATTCTTCTTTTCTTTTTATTTATTTTAATAGTTTTTGAGGAACAGATGGTGTTTGGCTAAATGAATAAGTTCTTTAGTGGTGATTTCTGACATTTTGGTGTACCTATCACCCAAGCAGTGTACACTTTACCCAATGTGTAGTATTTTATTCCTCACGCCCCTCCTAACCTTCCCATCCAGGCTCCAGAGTTCATTATATCATTCTTATGCCTTTGTGTTCTCCTAGCTTATCTCCCACTTATTAGAGTACATGTGATGTTAGATTTTCCATTCCCAAGTTAGAATAATGGTCTCCAACTCCAGCCCCAACAAGGTTGCTGAAAATGCCATCATTTTGTTTCTTTTATGGCTGAATAGTATATTTATG
>NW_016866211.1:0-491 GCF_001698545.2 Rhinopithecus bieti | reverse complement strand
AGGTGCCCAACCCGCTGGCAAAGTGTGCAGGCCAGCCCACCTCCAGACACTCAGCCTGCAGAGCAGGGAGGAAGCCAGGCAGGACCACCCTTGGAGAGGAATTTTTCATACCAGAGGCACCTGAGAGGAAAACCCCATTGTGAAACCAAGTCCCCACCCAGACTCCTTCTGAGGACACACAGGCATTGGTTATTCAACTGGCAGCTCAGCAAAGGCTACAGTCAAGGGCCCAGGCAGCTGTGAGGCCCACAGGGTGCTGGAACTGGAGCACCCCACCTTCAAAACAGCCAATCGCAAGGCAGGAGCTGGGCTCCCATGGCCATTCCTCACTGGGCAGCTTGCAGCTGGCATACTGAGACACGGCATGGACATTTCTTTCCTGGAGCTGGAGGCCTCATGTGACTGCCTTTCCCTCCCACTCCCAGGCCAGCCACCTAGGGAGGGGCAGAGCAAACACCAAGGCCTGACAAGGTCCACAGAGGGCCTGTCCC
>NW_016866210.1:0-728 GCF_001698545.2 Rhinopithecus bieti | reverse complement strand
TTTTTTTTTCAATAGTTTTACATTCAGGAGGCCTAGTTACTTTTAAATTATACCACATTTTTTGCATAAATTCTTTTTTTAACACACTTTTTTTTTAATAACCTTTTTTTCTTTCACGACTTTTACAGGCAATTTTTTGACATGCCTTAACTTTCTGACTTATTACAAACATTTCTTTCTTTAAACAACCAGTTAATTTATTTCAGGACAAGAATTTACCATATAACACTCTTTTTATATAAATTCCGCCCCCCCTTTCCCCCTTTTTTTTTCCGAAGATGATAACCATTCTTTTCCAAAGAGAACCTTTTTTTATGTCTGTGGACTAGACTGTCTAAGGCCACAAGATTAGAAGTTACTATAATACATGTTACACTGTTAACTTTTAGCAAACTTTACTTTTGTTGAAAACCTTGTAAGTTTGGGATTTTAATTATCCTTTGCTATTAATAAGACCTTGTTTTGTCCAAATTAGAATTGGTATGATGGCTTTTAAAGGAACAGGGTACACTTTATAAAAAACTACTTGTATATCTCTTTCTTTCTTTCTCTCTTTGACTTTGTCTCTCTCTCTTTGACTATCCTTTTGCCTCTGTCTCTTCCTCTCTCTTTCTGCCTCTGTCTCTCTCTCTCTCCTTGACTCCTTCTTTGTCTGTCTCTTCCTCTCCATCTCTTCCTCTCTCTCTCTTTGCCTCTTTTCCTCTCTGTCTCTTTCCTTTCTCTCTCTC
>NW_016866209.1:0-729 GCF_001698545.2 Rhinopithecus bieti | reverse complement strand
AGACCCTTCCTTTTTATTCCAAAATCATGTAAAACATTAAAATTTAAGGTATTTCTGAAAAATAAATGCATTAATTTTCTACTTCTACTAAGACAGTTACTTCATCCCTCAGTCTGATATCAGGTCTGATCATGAAAAGTAGCGATGTTGAGCAGTAGGCCAGAGAGACAAACTTTCTTATGTTCTTCTTTGCTTTGTGAAATTGCATCGTTATTTGAATTCAGATGCCCAATAGTTAAGATCTTTCTTTATTGATAATCTGAAAGCTTTACTCACCTTAGACTCGCTAGAGCCGAAGTATACCTGTGGTCCTTAACGTTAACTCTCAATCTCTAAGCAGAAAGTTACTGCTTTGAGGCACCATCACTCATATTCCCTCTGGCTATGCCAGGGTCATGCATTCAAAAGAAGATATTTGCATCCCACTTATCAGTCTTGATCAGGAAGCACCCACACAGGCATTGCTCTGTCTGCATGGAGGCGGGTGCCAAGTGAACCCATCCAATCACTAGAGGGCACTTCTCACTGGCCTGGGAGTATGATGGACCCACTATGGCAGAAGAATGAAATGAAAGGGAGACTAAGAAATACAGCCTGGCATTGAATAAACCATGGTTGCCTCCAGCCTGCTTTCCTCCTAACATAGACCACACAACTCTCAAAGTGGAATTAAGAAAACCAGCTTTTATTATTTACTACATAGAACAAAAGATTATTTATTAATTCCTA
>NW_016866208.1:0-885 GCF_001698545.2 Rhinopithecus bieti | reverse complement strand
TCGGCCTCCCAAAGTGCTAGGATTACAGACTTGAGCCACTGTGCCCGGCCCAGTCTTTGGGTTTTATCTGTTCTTCTTAAAATTTCTTAAGGTGAAATTTTAGATGATTAAGGTTTTTTGTCTGATAGAAATATATAATGCTACAGATTTTTCTCTAAAGCACTGTTCTAGCTATATTTCACAGATCTTGATATGCTGTATATTCTATTTAGCCCAAAATATTTTCTGTTTTCCCTTGAGATTTCCTCTTTGGTTCATCTTATTTAGAAATTTGTTGTCTAATTTCCAAATATTTGGGGATTTTTTTTTGATATCTCTCTTTTGTTTATTTCTGGTTTAATTTCATTGTGGTCAGGGAACATACCTTGGGTGATTTTGAATCTTTATTTGGTTAGGGCGTGGTTTATGGCTGATCATATGCTTTATCTTGGTGAAGGTCACATGTGCCCTTGAAAACAATGTGTGCTGCTGTTGGGTGGTGTGTTCTGGAACTGTTGGGTGGTGTGTTCTGGAACTGTTGGGTGGTGTGTTCTGGAAATGTTGGGTGATGTGTTCCAGAAATGTTGGGTGGTGTGTTCTGGAACTGTTGGGTGGCGTGTTTTGGAAATGTTGGGTGGTGTGTTCTAGAACTGTTGGGTGGCGTGTTTTGGAAATGTTGGGTGGTGTGTTCTAGAACTGTTGGGTGGCGTGTTTTGGAAATGTTGGGTGGTGTGTTCTGGAACTGTTGGGTGGCGTGTTCTGGAAATATTGGGTGGTGTGTTCTGGAAATGTGTGGTGTGCTCTGGAAATGTTAGGTGGCGTGTTCTGGAACTGTTGGGTGGCGTGTTCTGGAACTGTTGGGTAGTGTGTTCTGGAAATACTGGGTGGTGTGTTCTGGAAATACTG
>NW_016866207.1:0-728 GCF_001698545.2 Rhinopithecus bieti | reverse complement strand
GAGATGAGTTCACCCATCACAAACCAGTTTCTCAGAAAGGTTCATTTTAGTTTAAATCTGATGATATTTCCTTTTCACCATAGACTTCAATGTGTTCCTAAATATCTCCTCTCAGATAGTGCAAAAACAGTTTTGCCAAACTGCTCATTCAACAAAGAGGTTAAACTCTGTGACATAAACACACATAACAAAACCGTTTCTCAAAAAGCTTCTCTCTAGTTTCTATCTGAAGCTATTTCCTCTTTCACCACAGGACTCTGGTAGTTCCCAAATATATCTTTGCAGATTCCATAATAACAGGTCTACCAAAATGATCCATGAAAACAACCGTATAACTCTGTGAGATGAATTAACACATTATAAAGCCATTTCTCATAAAGCTTCTTTCTAGTTTTTATATTAGGATATTTCCTTTGTCACCATAAGCTTCAATGTTCTCCATAATATCTCATTGCAGATTCCAAGAAAACAGTGGTAGCAAACGGATCAATGAAAAGAACAGTGCAACTCTGTGAGATGAATTCACACATCCCAAAGCAGTTTCTCAGAAAGCTTCTTTTTGGTTTTTATCTGAGGATATTTCCTATGTCACCATAGGCTTCAATGCGCTCCAAAATATCCTACTGAAGATTTCATGAAAACATTGTTACCAAACTGCTCAATGAAAAAATGGTGTAACTCCGTGAGATGAATTCACACATCACCAAGTAGTTTCTCAGAAAGCTTCT
>NW_016866206.1:0-2128 GCF_001698545.2 Rhinopithecus bieti | reverse complement strand
CTCCCATTTAGGTCACTTGTACATAACTCCAATTCCTTCTCCAAGAGCTCTTCCAGGAAAGGCGCAAGGCACCCCCCCCACCCCCCCACAGAGTGGAATGAGGGGAACTTGCATCAGTAGCCCTTGGCCTGGGCAGTCCTGGCATGGTGCAGGACTCTGAGCTGGGCACAGTAAGTGTCCACCTGGTTCTCACTCTACAGAGCCCACTGCCTGATGCTGTCCCTCAGGCAGGAGCCTCCTTCAACACAATGGCCCCTCCCAGAAGACTTCGTGGTAGTAACTGCTGTGGCCAGCAAGCACTAGACACATTGAATGCCTCTTTAAAACAAACAAAACTCCGTTCTTGGGAAACGCCTCTGGCACATTCCTTCTTAAAACCTCCCAAGATTGAGACCTGCCACAATCGCTTTGGCGATGGTTTTCTCCAACCACCAGTGAAATACGGGTTTGGTTCATTTTAGTTTCAGATAGATGGCTTCACCAAAGAACTCTTGAAAGAATACTGATTAGAGAGGGGCAGGGACGTAGGAGGCTTATGGTATATTATAAGGCTGGGAAAAATCTATGATGCAAACCCTTTCCACATAGTACTGGATAAAGATAAAAGACAATCGTAATAGGATAAAAACTGTCTGTGTATATCATTTAAGAAAAAAAGAGCGACTGTCTCTTTCTCTTAAATGTGTCCAAGGGCCAATAGCAAGTAATTGTACACGTCATCATGTTGATGTGTTCACAATTGGTTTCCAAGGCTTCTTTAAATATTGCTATAGTTCCCTGTTTCCCCCTCCCGCCTGCCCCATGTGAGTATGTGAGATACTGGAATGACACATGAACTGCCACTTCTCCCAGCGGGAGAAATGAAAGTAAAAACACCACACCTCTTAATGGTGTTCAGGCGATCTGTCAGACTAATTGATACATATGCTAGTTTGGAAGCTAAAAGAACAACTAACGTTTGGGAAGGAATTCCAAGACTAAAGTGAATGACACTTAAGCAAAATATTATTTCACAAATAGGCTTGTGCTTAAATTCTCTACTGCTCTTGGAGGAGGGGATAAGAGAGGGTGCCTCCTGCCCCTTGGCTTGTTAAGGACACAGACAACCTCATTCTGCAATGAATTCACTGCAAACAGCCACATACACATTGAAACTTTTTGTTTTTGTTCTCAACAATCAAAATACAAAGTTAAACACAATTGAGCCATTGTTTTGGTTATGCATAATGTGTATGCCTCCAAAACAGAAGAAAACAGGGAGAAGTACCCTCACTAAAGGTTCCCCAACAAGTCTTCTGGCAGATCCAACGAAGGTAGACTCAGGAAATCACACTTAGAAAGCTTCCCGATGAGGTATTTATGCAAAAAGAGTGGTTCTGGAGTTAAGAACACACTTTTATATTTCTCTATTTCTCAAAGAGATCAGAAAAGTAAATCACACACATTGCATTTTATTATTTTCTAAAAGAGGATTCTGCCCCTTTAGAAAAATGAAATGAGGGGAGACAGCCCACGGTGGGGATTTTAATTGGAAGAAGTCCTCGGCCAGAAACAGTCCTGAATGTTGAACCTCTGTCTTTCAGGAGAGAGGTCTGAATTTTATCTGGGGGGTGGGATGAAGGTGGGGGACTGAGCTGGAGGTCTTTAGGCTTGGTCAGGTGACGACACAAATCAAGGTGTCACTCAGGCTCCATAGCTGTGGATGGCTTTTAGGGTGTCAGATGTCTGGGGAGACGGAGGGAACAAAGCACTGCAAAGATTACACCCTGAACAAATATACCGGAAGTATTCAGCTTCAGGTCATGAATTCGACCTGCTGTAGAGGTGTAGGTTTTTTCAGGTTCTCTCATCAGCAACCCACCGGAAGGTAAAGTGTGGGGAATGCACCAGTTAGTTCCCACTGTCCGGGCTGATGGAGCTTCTGGCACTACCTGGTCCTGGCAGATGGGCCTGGCTTTGGCCCACAGCAGTCCCTGTTTCAAAAGTTAAGGTCATCTCTGTTCCCTCCCTCTCTTCACGCATCATATCCTGAGCCACAGTACTGAGTGTTTGTGTTTTAAAGTTTCCGTCCACTTGGATGGAAGATCATATTCTTTTAGAGATTTCTCTTTGGACCGCCCCCCACCCC
>NW_016866205.1:0-1540 GCF_001698545.2 Rhinopithecus bieti | reverse complement strand
CATCATTAACAACATAAATCAAATTTTAAAAAGAACAAAATTGGAAAAATTACCTGCAACAAATATTACAGAAAGGTGGCTACAGTTTTAATATATAAATAGTTCATACAAATTGATAAGAAAAATACAAAAACTCCCGTATATAAATGAATAAAGGACATAAGTAATTAGATGATTCACAGGAGATAAAATATAAATGGCTAATGAAAAGTAACATGTTTAATTTCACCAGATCAAAGAACTTCAACTAAAATAGACAATAACGATTTTACCTAATCTGTTAGAAACATATGTATGATGGTTTCGTGATAAAGCACTTTCACACACTACTGGAAGAAATAATAAAATTAGTGGGACACAGTGGCATACCTTGTAGTTCCAGCTACTGGAGCAGGAGGATTACTTGAGCCTAGGAATTCAGGGATGCAATATGCTGTGATCTTGTGTGTGAATAGCCACTCCACTCCAGCCTGGGCAACATAGTAAGATCTTGTCTCTGAAAAAAATTAGTGGGAGTATAAATTAGTATATTTCTGAAAAGTAATTTGGTATTACTTTTGGAGAGCTTTTAAAATGTTCATATTAGGCCAGGCACGGTGGCTCACACCTGTAATCCCAGCACTTTGGGAGGCCAAAGTGGGTGAATCAATTGAGGTCAGGAGTTCAAGACCAGCATGCCCAACATGAAGAAATACCATCTCTACTAAAAAATACAAAACTAGCCAGGCGTGGTGGCGCACCTGTAGTCTCAGCTTCTTGGGAGGCTGAGGCAGGGGAATCACTTGAACCTGGAAGGCAGAGGTTGCAGAGAGCCAACATCACACCACTGCACTCCAGCCTGGTCAACAGAGCGAGACTCCATCTCAAAAAAAAAAAAAGTTCATATTATTTAACCCAGTAATTTAAGTTTTATGGAACGATCCTAAGGTTCTAATCCAAAATACAGACAAATATTAATGCATGATTATGTCTAATAGTGCTTTAGTTATTATAATAAAGGGAAATAAACCAACATAGAATATTAAGCTAAAGTAATTACAGTATGTCCAAACAATGTAGTTTTTCACAGCTATTAAAAAAATTAATGAGGCCGGGCGCGGTGGCTCAAGCCTGTAATCCTAGCACTTTGGGAGGCCGAGACGGGTGGATCACGAGGTCAGGAGATCGAGACCATTCTGGCTGACACGGTGAAACCCTGTCTCTACTAAAAAAATACAAAAAACTAGCCGGGCGAGGTGGCGGGCGCCTGTAGTCCCAGCTACTCGGGAGGCTGAGGCAGGAGCATGGCATGAACCCGGGAGGCGGAGCTTGCAGTGAGCTGAGATCTGGCCACTGCACTCCAGCCTGGGCGACAGAGCGAGACTCCGTCTCAAAAGAAAAAAAAAAAAAAATTAATGAACAGTTTTTAATGACATAAGTAAACATTTATGCCATACTGTCAAATGAAATGAAAGCAGAAATCAGACAATTTTGGAAACAAATAAGGCATAATGTCAGGTGGGAAAGAAATGTGACAAAATACTAAGAGTGCTTCTTTCTG
>NW_016866204.1:0-878 GCF_001698545.2 Rhinopithecus bieti | reverse complement strand
TTAGTCGCCGCTATACTCCCGAATATCTCTTCGTAGCTTTTCTCCAAAAGGGATTCCAGAATACTCTAGGAGTTGAAAGGTGTATATCTGTGAATGGAATGCACACGTCACAAAGCAGTTCCTCAGAAAGCTTCTCTCCTGATTGTATCTGAAGACATTTCCTTTCTCACTGTAAGCCTCAAAGCCCTCCAGAGTATCCCCTCGCAGACTAAACAAAACAGAGTTATGATACAGCACAAGGAAAAGAGAAGCTTAAGTGTGTGAGCAGAATTCACGTGACACAGAGCAGTTTCACAGAATGCTTCCTTCTGGTTTCTCTCTGAGATTATTTCTTTTCAGGATATTCTAAAGAGCGTTTACAAATGCCTTTCTCAGATTCCACAGAAACAGTGATTTCTAACTGCTCAATCCAAAGAATGATTTAATGCTATGAGATGAATGCAAACATCACAAAGGAGTTGCGCAGAAAGCGTCTGTCCAATTTTCGATGGAAGACATTTCCTTGCCTCACACAGGCCTCTGGTCACCACTACTATCCCTTCACAGAACTTTCAAAGACCGACTTTCAAACTGGGAAATGTAGAGTAAACTTTTACCCTGTGAAAAGAATGGACATTTCAGAGAGCAGTTTCTTCGAGTGCTTCTTTCTCTTTTTTATTGGACGACATTTCACTTTTGCCATAGTCTTCAATGTGCTCCAAATATCACCCTTTTGGTTTTACAGGAACAGTGTTCAAACTGTGCCTTATGAGAAGAAAGTTATAACTCCCTTAGTGGAATGCACACAACACCGAGCAGTTTCTCAGAAAGAGTCTCTGCAGTTTTTATCTGACTATATTTCCTCTTTCTCCATAGGTCCGAATGTGATCCCAAATATC
>NW_016866203.1:0-978 GCF_001698545.2 Rhinopithecus bieti | reverse complement strand
AAGATCTGAGTATGTGCCTTCTTTGTTCTTTTTTTGTCTCTTTTTCTTTAGATTATATAGTATCTATCAACCTAAATTCAAGTGTTCTGATTCATTCTTCTATTGGTTCAAATGCACTGTTGAATCACTCTAGTAAATTTTACATATTGATTAGAGTACTTTTCACCTCCAGAGTTTCCATTTGGTATTTTTATGCTCTTTATTTCATTATTGATATTCGGTATTTGATAAAATATTGGCATTTTACCTTCCTTTACTTATTTAAGCAGAGTTTCTTTTAAATCTTTGAATATGATTATAATGGCTTCTTTGTAGTTATTATCTGTTAAATCTGACAACAGAGCCCTCTCACAGTTAGTTTTGTTGCTTGCTTTTTTTTCATGTATAGCTCACAGTATAACGCATAATTCTGTCACAGAATACCTCATAATTTTATCAAAAACTAGACATTTTAGATTATATATTGCATCTACTGTGAATACTGATACCCCTATGCTCTCTGGGACTTGATTTTGTTGTTGTTTATTTGCTTGCTTTGTTACTTGGCTAGAATATTTGGCGAAGTCTATATCCCATTGAATGTGTTAATTCTTATGTCATGCATCAGAGGGTACGGCCTTAAATATGGACATACACTGAGATGTCAGTATTTTAGCTAAGGTTTCTTTGACAGTCTCTTTCCCTGATTTTTCAGCTAAACTACCTGCTTCATTTGGTATCCATTCTCAGCCAGTTAGGCTCCACTCATTACTGGCTGATTGCTTGATTGTTTTTGGCAATGTCCTAAGGCATAAATTGCTCAGCAGTCTGATACAATTAAATTTGAGCCTCTTTGCAGGGGTAGTCTTTAAGGCAAGATTTGGATGTTGGTTCTGACCCAAGCGAGATTTTTCTCTGCACATTTTTCCGATTCTCTCTGCTAAACTTACAGCTAATCTACAGTCATTTAAATTTTAATGTAATTTTATTTTTTAGTTT
>NW_016866202.1:0-879 GCF_001698545.2 Rhinopithecus bieti | reverse complement strand
ATATGTGTGTGTACACACATTTTATATATAAATATATATATATATAATGTGTGTATATATATATAAAATCACACTATATATAAATCTCTCTATATATAGTATGTGTGTGTTATATATAGTGAGATATGAGAGATTGCAATGAAAAATAAAAATTCTGTAATTCAGAATTTCCCCACGTGTTTTATTTTGTTTTGTTTTGTTTGGACAGAGGTTTACTCTTGTTGCCCTGGCTGGAGTGCAATGGTATGATCTCGGCTCACTGCAACCTTGGCCTCCTGAGTTCAAGCAATTTTCCTGTCTCAGCCTCCCGAGTAGCTGGGATTACAGGCATGCACCACCATACCCAGCTAATTGTTTGTTTGTTTTTTTTTTTTTTTTAGTCTTTTTAGTAGAGACCTGACCGGGTTTCACCATGTTGTTCAGGCTGGTCTCGAACTCATGACCTCAGATCATCTGCCCACCTTGCACCTCCCAAAGTGTACTTCTAACTGGTCTTCAATATCTTTCTTAATGCTGTTAGGTCCAGGTAGGTGAAATGACCTGGAGATGGTTTCTCTTTCCATTTATTAATTTCTCACCAAACCCAAACTCTCTATGCACCTTTCCCAGAGTCATAAGTATAAACTGCTTTCTTCACGTGAAGATTTCTGCATTTTCCTGAATATCTTCATTTCATTAATGTTTGATTTTAAGATCTAATTTTTATAGACTCAATCTATATAGAACATAGTTTTGTTTTCTCTTAGAATTGTTTTCTGTTTTGGCTGGTAACATAAAATGTTTGACTTGTTAACAGAGGTGAACTTTTTGTTTTCAAATAAAAGCTGTAATTGGTTTTATACATTACCAGGGCTGTAAATATCCATCAACTACCAATTT
>NW_016866201.1:0-983 GCF_001698545.2 Rhinopithecus bieti | reverse complement strand
CGGCTCCCCTCCGCTCGCAGTGCTGGAGGCGGGGAGCGCCGCGCCTGCGGGGAACGTCCTGCGCCCGGGCTGCCTGGCTCTCTCGCTCGCTCCTGCTCTCTCGACTGCCCATTTCTCCCTCTAGTGTACCTGCGTCCAGCGCTGAGGGCGGCGGGGCGGGGGAAGGGGGTTGCAGCCACCTTCCCGCGGTGTCGGTCTCTACGCCCACCTCCCGGGGGTGCCCACCTACCGTTGATCTCGTGGAGGGGGGCATCGTTCTTGTTGAAGCCTTTGGACACGTAAAGACGTCGCACTTCCGAGCAACTTTTCGACTTGAGCTCGGCAGCCTGCAGCAAGGCGTTGAGCACTGCCAGGGTGCAGAGAAGCGCGGGCAAGCCGAACCGTGCCATGGTGCGGCCGGGGCGGACGCGTTCCCACCTTTGGGACTGGACGGGAAGCGGCGCTACGGCAGCGGGCCGAGGGCTGGTGGAGTCGGGGACTAGCGAGTGGAGCTAGAGGGAGAAGGAGGTGGAGTTGGTGGAACAGGCGAGCAGGCGGAGGAGACGCGGGGCAAAAAGTAGAGCTGGGCCTCGCGTCAGGCAAGGGTCCCCGGTGCCAGGCGCCGGGCCAGGGGAAAAGGAGGAGAAGGAGGACGTGGAGGCTGCGCGCGGCCCAGGGAAGCAGAGGCGAGAGCCGGTGACCTCGGGGTTCCGCGGGGCAGCGAACCCGGCAAGCTGGCTGGCCGGCGAGGCGGGGACGTGGGGAAGGAGGGAAGGGTGGCAGGCGCCGCGGGGACCGCGGAGGGTGTCGGCGGCGGCGGGCGTTCGCTGCGCGCGGCTTGGGCTGCCCTGCGCTGGTCCGCTCGTCCAGCTGGACTCGGCTCGGCTGACTCTGCCCTCCGCCGCGCGGCTGTGCCCTTCCCAGCTCTGCCGCTGATTGACTGGCCGGCGTGCGCTGCGACGCTCCGCAAACTTGGCCAAGCGGGCGGCACTCGGGGGGAGGGG
>NW_016866200.1:0-881 GCF_001698545.2 Rhinopithecus bieti | reverse complement strand
CAGGATCTCTATATGAAGGAGGCTGGGATCATCAATGTGATGGAAGGGAGGGCATGCATGCTGCTTAGAAGCTGTGTTTACATAGCAAGCACCTGGTTTCTGATGGCTCAGTGTATTAGTCTGTTCTCACACTGCTAATAAAGACATATCTGAGACTGGGTAATTTATAGAGAAAAGAGGCTAAGTGGACTCACAGTTCCACATGACTGGGGAGGCCTCACAGGCCTGGCAGAAGGCAAAGGAGAAGAAAGGGCACATCTTACATGGTGACAGGCAAGAGAGCATGTGCAGGGGAACTCCCATTTATAAACCCATCAGAACTTGTGAGACTCATTCACTACCATGAGAACAGTATGAGGGGAATCACCCCCATGATTCAACGATCTCCACCTGGCCCCACCCTTGACACCTGGAGATTATTATAATTCAAGGTGAGATTTGGATGGGGACACAGCCAAACCATATCACTGAGATTGTGTATTTGCTTGGGTGACTCAGAGGGATGTATGGAGATTTTTGTGTGGTCTAAATCCTTTTCAAGCCACCCCTCAGTGCAGTCACTGGAGGCAGGCCATCTGGGAACCACACTTCTCCTCACTCCAGGAAGGAACAAGGGACCAAGGGACCCTAGACAAGCTATTTTACTCTTTTAAGCCTAGTTTGTTTTATCAGTTGTAAGAGAGTAATAATGCTTACCTGGAATTGGATTTTATTTCATTTTTTTAAATTTATTTTTTAGAGTCGGGGTCTCGCTCTGTCACCCAGGATGGGGTTCAGTAGTGCAATCACAGCTCATTGCAGCATTAAACTCCTGGGCTGAAGTGATCCTCCCATCTCAGCCTCCCAAAGAGCTGGGACTACAGACATGTACCACCACACCT
>NW_016866199.1:0-692 GCF_001698545.2 Rhinopithecus bieti | reverse complement strand
ATCCTGATACCAAAGCCTGGCAGAGACACAATTTAAAAAAAGAGAATTTTAAACCGCTATCCCTGATGAACATTGATGCGAACATCCTCAGTGAAATACTAGCAAACCGAATCCAGCAGCCCATCAAAAAACTTATCCACTATGATCAAGTTGGTTTCACTCCTGGGATGCAAGGCTGGTTCAACATACACAAATCAATAAATATAATCCATCACATAAACAGAACCAATGAAAAAAAGTCACATGATTATCTCAATAGATGCAGAAAAGGCCTTTGACAAAATTCAACAGTGCTTCATGCTAAAAACTCTAAAAAAAAAACTAGGTATTGATGGGACGTATCTCAAAATAAGAGCTATTTATGACAAACCACAGCCAATATCATACTGAATGGGCAAAAACTGGAAGCATTCCCTTTGAATACCAGCA
Source organism: Rhinopithecus bieti (assembly GCF_001698545.2). Lineage (NCBI taxonomy): Eukaryota > Metazoa > Chordata > Mammalia > Primates > Cercopithecidae > Rhinopithecus > Rhinopithecus bieti. Next base: position 263 of record NW_016866199.1, on the reverse strand, counting down.
CAAAACAAGGATGCCCTCTCTCACTACTCCTATTCAACATAGTGTTGGAAGTTCTGGCCAGGGCAATCAGGCAAGAGAAAGAAATAAAAGATATTCAATTAGGAAAAGAGGAAGTCAAATGGTCCCTGCTTGCAGATGACATGACTGTATATGTAGAAAACCTCATTGTCTCAGCTCAAAATTTCCTTAAGCTGATAAGCAACTTTAGCAAAGTTTCAGAATACAAAATCAATATGCAAAAATCACAAGCATTGCTATACACC
>NW_016866198.1:0-1226 GCF_001698545.2 Rhinopithecus bieti | reverse complement strand
TTTAAAATATTTTACTGTCATTTTGATTAAATAGGTTATAAAGTATTATTGCACAGGCATCCATCATACTATATTAATCAAGTGTTCAAATCTCCTGACAACTTTTGATATTTTGCTTTCCTCAAATCCAGTCCTAAATGATATCTTTTGCATCTAAAACTGTCCTTCAGATATCCCAGAGGGCTCTTGGAAAATCACAAAGATTTGTTCTTTTCCTTGTAATAAAGAGGTGCTAGAAATAATTAAGTTTATTTGATATGTTACAATTGAGTATGGGCATTGTCAAATCAGAAGAGATATGTAGCCTTCCCTAGGTTAAATTTGTATGAGTGAAATTATATTAATATAAATAGTTCAGAAATTGTATGCTATATGAGAAGTTTCTAGAGATTTGTCCCTGGCCATGATATCAGTCTTTTTTTTTTTTTCTTTTTTTTTTTAAACACAATCTCGCTGTATCACCAGGCTGGAATGCAGTGGCAAAATCTCGGCTCACTGCAACCTCCGCCTTTCGGGTTCAAGCGATTCTCCTGCCTCAGCCTCCCAAGTAGCTGGGACTATAGGTGGGTGCCACCACGCCGAGCTAATTTTTGTATTTCTAATAGAGATGGCATTTCACCATGTTGGCCAGGATGGTCTCCATCTCTTGACCTCGTGACCATGATAATCATCCTATTTATCAGTCTTGCTGTTTTCCTGATATTACATAAAATGGTATAGTTACCAGTCATAAGTTGTCATTTTAAAAAATGATAAGTTAGTCATATCTTTACATCTTTAATGTAAATCTAGCATTTTCTAGGCCATTGGTTTTCAACTGAGGATTCACAGCAGTGACCTATTTTTATTTAATATATAGATGTTTAAGAACTACTCTTCATTGACTGAATGTCTATACTTGATGTTCTTGATAGATTCTAGAATAGTCTTAGTGTATGAATGGTATATTTGGAGCATATTATGTATCAGGATGATTTTATGTTACATTTTAATTTTTCTGTGTAAAAGTTATCTAATTTAAAAAAATTTAGATATCGTATCTACTATTTTGAAAATGGGGTTAATCAATATATTTGCAGTTATTTTGCCTAAAGAATGTTTGGATTCGTTTTGTCTTATTTCGCATGCCACAAAACGAGATTTTTCTGTCAATTCCATTACAAGTTGAGCATCCTGTTCCATTGGTCTATATCTCTGGTTTGGTACCAGTACCATGCTGTTTTGGT
>NW_016866197.1:0-308 GCF_001698545.2 Rhinopithecus bieti | reverse complement strand
AAAGATATAATAGATATGTATTATGTCTATATTTTATGCGTATATCTATTATATCTATTATGTCTATATTTTATACCTCATATATAATATGTCTGTTATGTCTATATTTTATACCTATATCTATTATATCTATTATGTCTGTATTTCTATACCTGTATCTATTATATCTATTGTCTATATTTTATACCTATATCTATTATATCTATTATGTCTCTATTTTATACCTATATCTATTATGTCTATATATTCTTCCTATACCTATTATATCTATTATGTGTATATTTCATACATATCTATTATATCTTTTA
>NW_016866196.1:0-1545 GCF_001698545.2 Rhinopithecus bieti | reverse complement strand
CTTGTTCAAAAGAATGTATTTTTAGTTGGAATGAAAACTGACTTTTTTTCTTATCTCACAGATTAAAATTGGATACAATAATCAAAATTTGTAATGATGGACCTAAATCAAAAGAAAGTATATTAAATTATACATTTCCACATAGGGAATGAGAGAAGTGCATACTAGATTCTAGAAATATTTATGTTAAATGGCATATATAAAGGAAAACTCTTATTCTTTAATGGGATAAAACATAAGATTTTTTAAAACATGTGTATGTAACATTTGATTGACTTCCTGTTGATGCCAAACAAATTACATTATGCCATCAATACTTCAAGCGAGTTGTATCTAAAGGAACAAAAGAATACTCCTGTAGGTTATCTCCAAGAATATTTTACATCTCAGATAAAATTTCCTCTAAGCTTTTGGATGGACGTACATAGGCAGGCTTGAATTTAAGCTCTCATTGACTTCCAGCATCCTTTCCGACTTTTAAAGGGCACTTGAAAAATGAGGAAGTAAGGTGTCTGTGATCTGTGGTGGTTTCATATGCCTCTGATACTTTTGTTTTTTCTCCAGGGTAAAAGGAGAACAGAGTTTCATAGCAGGAGCGCTTTAAGGAATTACTCAGCGGGGCCAGCAGGAATTAAAGAGGAGTGACAGGCAGACCTGTTCGCCTCTCTGAAAGAATGAATTAAGGAAATGCTTTTGCCTCTTCTCAGCTTTAAGGCATATGAACAAGGTCTCTATAGAGTTTTTCAGAAGCAGTATTTAGTTCATTTTCTATTTGAGTTACAAGTTGTGGACATTGAGTAAATAGTCTGTGCTTTTCTTTTTTCAATTAATAATTTGAGAGCTTTGCACATATTAGGGTGTAGAAATAGCAAGAAGTCCCTCATTCATGATTTAACAAAAAGACCTTTTGTTTTTTGCTCTTCTATATATTGCCTCCTAAATTTGGATTCCTGATGCAAAGACTTCAAAGTTAATTTGCTAAGTGGGACATCATGATTAACATTGTGAATCATCCGTAGTTATAGATGATACTGTCTACATCAAAAAACAGTGTACCTGATACCTATCCAATATCATAAATGGATTAGTCTCTACCTCAATTTTTAAAGATTACATCGAATTAGAGAATAAATTGAAATCATAGTCAATAAACTGGTGGGTTTTTTTCACATATCTCTGTCTTAAAGCTAAAGTTTTAAGTATTAAAAATATATTTTTGTTTATAATTGTTTTCTCAAAAGTGTTTTGAAGTAATGGGCAGGAATATTCCCATTTAAAGTTTAAATATTATATATAGTGCAGTAGTAATACATATTTGAAAATATAAGTGCCATGAGGGCAAATTTCTTTTCTGTTTTGTTCCCGTCTATATTGTCAGAGTCCAGAAGAGCTCCTGGTTCCTAAGAGTGTTCATTTGATAAATGCGTAAATATGCATTATTTAATACCAAATTCATATGATAGTATTTTATTTTAGCATGAAACAATAGCTTAAAATAATAAGAAAAGAGAAAGGATCTCATCTGTTATTAGTAATATATTTAAG
>NW_016866195.1:0-687 GCF_001698545.2 Rhinopithecus bieti | reverse complement strand
CACTGTTTTCATGGAATCTGCAATGGTATACTTCGGAGCACATTGAACCTTACACTGGCAAAGTAAATAACCTCAGATAAAAACTAGAAAGAAGCTTTCACAGAAACTGCTTTGTGATGTGTGAATTTGTCTGAGAGAGTTATACCATTCTCTTCATTGAGCTATTTGAAAACACTGCTTTCGTGTAATCTGCAAAGGGATATTTGAGAGCACCTTGAGGCCTATGGTGAAAAGGAAATATCCTCAGATAAAACTAGAAAGAAGCTTTCTGAGAAACTGCTTTGTGATGTGTGAATTCACCTCACAGAGTTTCACTGTTTCTTTCATAGAGCAGTTTGCTAACACTGTTTTCTGGGAATCTGAAATGGGATATTTTGTAGCACATTGAAGATTATGGTGACAAATGAAATACCCTCAGAGAAAACTAGAACAAAGCTTCCTGGGAAACTGCTTTGTGATTTTGAATTCATCTCACAGAGTTACATGATTCTTTTCAAGGAGCAGTTTGGTAACACTGCTTTGGGGGAATCTAAGAAGGGATATTTTGGATCACATTGAAGCCTATAGTGACCAAGGAAATATCCTCAGATAAAACTAGAAACAAACTTTCTGATAAAGTTCTTTGTGACGTGTGAATTCATCTCTCAGAGTTACACCTTTCTTTTCACGGAACAGTTTGCTAACACT
>NW_016866194.1:0-647 GCF_001698545.2 Rhinopithecus bieti | reverse complement strand
TGTGGCCCAGGCTGGAGTGCAATGGCACAATCTCGGCTCACTGCAGCCTCCACTTCCCAGGTTCAAGTGATTCTCCTGCCTCAGCCTCCTGAGTAGCTGGGATTATAGGCGCCCGCCACCATGCCCGGCTAAAATTTTTAAGCTTATTAACTGTCTGCTACTGGTTTCTTTATTTAGTTCCTGAATACACTATAAAGACTTGGTTTTAGGCTTGCCATCTCTGTGGAAATAATTTCCCTCAGGAAAGAAATAATTTTCTTTGTGTTAGGCTCTGCATTTAAGAAAACATTATTCTGTGGTTTTGAATTGGTGTTCAAAGCCTCCCATTTCTCTGTCTGAGCAGGTGGATTCAAATACCAGAGGATAAACCAACTGGCAGAGGACCTTGTAGTGTCAGCACTGGCCTTCTTCAATTCTGTATTGCGGCATTACAGAACCATTTCTTCTTTTTGGAATGTCCCAAGACAGCTAATTCAATTATAGATTAACATACAGAGCCAGCCACTGTTTATTGGATATATTACTTTACCCAGATAATTGGATAATAAAAATAGTCATCTTAATTTGTTGTTATAAGCTGAAGCAGCCTCCCTTTTCCTCTCAATTTAAAACCTTTTATTTTAGTACAAATTATATATATATATATA
>NW_016866193.1:0-687 GCF_001698545.2 Rhinopithecus bieti | reverse complement strand
GGTTTGTATATAGTAAATATAGTTGTATATTTTATTTACATATATTTACATATATTTGTATACAGTAAATTCCTACTATATATAGAAAAGACCTGTGTATTTCTAATGTGTGGAAATATGAAATGTACTTTTGTCTCCTCAGTTGCAAAGATAAAAGGCTTTTTTCAAGTGGATAGATTTTGCTCTACTTTCGAATTTTTCTTCTTAATCATATTAGATTGTAGGGAGGGGACGCTGAAAGGAAAGAGGATGGAGACGATTCTTCCATCGGTTTCTATAAACGAAAAGGTATTTTAACAATGAAACCTAAGTAGGTAGAATCCAGTTCTTGGTACTTGGTGTATGTGCTAGCAAGATTGCATGAAGAAACAAACCTTACAAGAAGAGGTGTCATCCTGCTAAGGGGAAATTTGTTTCCGGTGCTCAGCCGTGACGCAATCCTTATCCTCCTGTCTGGCTAACTGTGACCTGTCCCTTTGACCTCAACCCCGCGGGACCCCACTTCCCTCCCTCCCCACATACCACCTATTCCTTCCTTCTTTCCTTTCTCCCTCCCCACACACCTCCTCTTCCTCCCTCCCTCCCCATACCCCACCTCTTCCTCCCTCCCTCCCTCCCCACACACCACCTCTTCCTCCCTCCCCACACCCCCTTTTCCTCCCTCCCTGCCCACACATCACCTCTTCC
>NW_016866192.1:0-1144 GCF_001698545.2 Rhinopithecus bieti | reverse complement strand
AAGAAAAAAAAAAAAAGAATTCAGTTTTGGAGTTACAAATAAGGTTTGTTTGTTTATTTATTTATTGAGACGGAGTTTCACTCTTGTTGCCCAGGCTGGAGTGCAATGGAATGATCTCGGTTCACCACAACCTCCGCCTCCCGGGTTCAAGCGATTCTCCTGCCTCAGCCTCCCAAGTAGCTGAGACAACAGGCATGCGCCACCACACCTGGCTAATTTTGCATTTTTAGTAGAGACGGGGTTTCTCTATGTTGTTCAGGCTAGTCTTGAACTCCCAACCTCAGGTTATCGGCCTGCCTTGGCCTCCCAAAGTGTTGGGATTACAGGTGTGAGCCACTGAGCCCAGTTGTTTATTTATTTATTAAGACGGAGTCTCACTCTGTCATTCAGGCTAGAGTGCAGTGGTGTAATCTTGGCTCAATACAACCTCCGCCTCCTGGGTTCAAGCTATTCTTCTGCTTCAGCCTCCTGAGTAGCTGGGATTACAGGCATGCGCCACCACACCCAGCTGACTTTTGTATTTTTAGTAGAGACGGGGTTTCACCATGTTGGCCAGGCTGGTTTTGAACTCCTGGTCTCAACTAATCCACCCGCCTCAGCCTTCCAAACTGTTGGGATTACAGGTATGAGCTACCGTGCTCAGCCCAAATAAGACTTAAATTCTGGTTTCTAGGTTGGGCGCCTAGAAACCAGAATTTAAGCGCCTTAAAAAATAAAAAATTCGAGGAGTGAAGGGACACTGATTTTTTTCTTTTTTTTGAGACAGACTATTGCTCTGTCACCCAGGTTGGAGTGCAGTGGCGTGATCTCGACTCACTGCAACCTCTGCCTCGTGGGTTTACGCAATTCTCCTGCCTCAGCCTCCCGAGTAGAGTAGCTAGGAACTACAGGAGTACACCACCATGCCCGGCTAATTTTTGTACTTTTAGTAGAGATGTGGTTTTGCCATGTTGGCCAGGCTGGTCTTGAACTCCTGACCTCAGGTGACCCGCCTGCCTTGGGCTCCCAAAGTGCTGGGATTACAGGCATGAGTCACTGCACCTGGCCAAGAAACTGTGTTTTGCGGCCGGGCACGGTGGCTCAAGCCTGTAATCCCAGCCTTTTGGGGAGGCCGAGACGGGTGGATCACGAGGTCAGGAGATCG
>NW_016866191.1:0-1231 GCF_001698545.2 Rhinopithecus bieti | reverse complement strand
CCCTAGAACTTAAAGTATAATAATAATAATAAAAAAGATTGTCTGAATAGAAATTAGCCAACTCCTCCCCTTATGTCAGGGGAATAACTGGAAGGTCCACTGCCCCGGGGGATGAAGTTCCTCTGAGTCAGAAGCCATTAACCAGATGATCCAGCAGCAGGACTGAGGGTGCCCGGGGCAAGTGCCAACCCATGCCATCACTCTTACAGAGCCCCGGATATGCCTGACCATTGAGCGCCAGGAGGTTAACTGTCTCCTGGACACTGGTGCGGCCTTCTCAGTCTTACTGTCCTGTCCTGGAAAACTGTCCTCTAGATCTGTCACTATCCAAGGGGTCCTAGAACAGCCAGTCACTAGATACTTCTCCCAGCCACTAAGTTGTGACTAGGGAACTTTACTCTTTTCACATGCTTTTCTAATTATGCCTGAAAGCCGCACTCCCTTGTTAGGGAGAGACAGCCCAGCAAAAGCAGGGGCAATTATACACCTGAACATAGGAGAAGGAATGCCCATTTGTTGTCCCTTACTTGAGGAAGGAATTAATCCTGAAGTCTGGGCAACAGAAGGACAGTATGGATGAGCAAAGAATGCCCGTCCAGTTCAAGTTAAACTAAAGGATTTCGCCTCCTTTCCCTAACCAAAGGCAGTACCCCCTTAGACCGGAGGCCCAATAAGGACTCCAAAAGATTGTTAAGGACCTAAAAGCCCAAGGCCTAGTAAAACCATGCAATAGCCCCTGCAATACTCCAATTTTAGGAGTAGAGAAACCCAACGGACAGTGGAGGTTAGTGCAAGATCTCAGGATTATCAATGAGGCTGTTGTCCTCTATACCCAGCTATACCTAACCCTTATACTCTGCTTTCCCAAATACCAGAGGAAGCAGACTGGTTTACAGTCCTAGACCTTAAGGATGCCTTTTTCTTCATCCCTGTATATCCTGGCTCTCAATTCTTGTTTACCTTTGAATATCCTTTGAACCCAACGTCTCAACTCACCTGGATTGTTTTACCCCAAGGGTTCAGGGATAGCCTCCATCTATTTGGCCAGGCATTAGCCCAAGACTTGAGCCAGATCTCATCTGGACACTCTTGTCCTTTGGTAAGGGTATGATTTACTTTTAGCCACCCATTCAGAAACCTTGTGCCATTAAGCCACCCAAGCGCTCTTAAATTTCCTTGCCACCTGTGGCTACAAGGTTTCCAAACCAAAGGCTCAGTTCTGCTCACAGCA
>NW_016866190.1:0-1291 GCF_001698545.2 Rhinopithecus bieti | reverse complement strand
CCTCATCTTTGTGGTTTTATCTACCTTTGTTCTTTGATGATGGTGACATAAAGATGAGGTTTTGGTGTGGATGTCCTTTCTGTTTGTTAGTTTTCCTTCTAACAATCAGGACCCTCAGCTGCAGGTCATTGGAATTTGCTGGAGGTCCATTCCAGGCCGTTTGCCTGGGTATCACCAGCGGAAGCTGCAGAACAGCAAATACTGCAGAACGGCAAATGTTGCTGCATGATCCTTCCTATGGAAGCTTTGTCTCATAGGGGCACCCGGTTGTATGAGGTGTCTCCCAGTTAGGCTACTTGGGGGTCAGTCCATTCTCAGATTTCAAACTCTGTGCTGGGAAAACCCCTACTCTCTTCAAAGCTGTCAGACAAGGATGCTTAACTCTGCAGAAGTTTCTGCTGCCTTTTGTTCAGCTATGCCCTCCCCCTAGAGATGGAGTCTACAGAGGCAGGCAGATCACCTTGAGCTGCTGTGGGCTCCACCCAGTTCAAGCTTTCCGGCCACTTTGTTTACCTACTCAAGCCTCAGCAATGGTGGATGCCCCTTCCCCAGCCTTGCTGCTGCCTTGCAGTTCGATCTCAGACTGCTGTGCTAGCAGTGAGTGAGGCTCCATGGGCATGGGACCCTCCAAGCCAGGTGTGAGATATAATCTTCTGGTATGCGGTTTGCTAAGAGTGTTGGAAAAGCACAGTATTAGGGTGGGAGTGTCCCGATTTTCCAGGTACTGTGTGTCACAGCTTCCTTTGGCTAGGAAAGGGAATTAATTCCACGACCCCTTGTACTTCCTGGGTAAGGCAATGCCCCGCCCTGCTCCATGGGCTGCACTCACTGTCTGACAAGCCCCAGTGAGATGAACCTCGTACGTCAAATGGAAATGCAGAAAATTGGCCGGGCGCGGTGGCTCAAGCCTGTAATCCCAGCACTTTGGGAGGCCGAGACGGGCGGATCACGAGGTCAGGAGATCGAGACCATCCTGGCCAACATGGTGAAACCCCGTCTCTACTAAAAAAATACAAAAAACTAGCCAGGCGAGGTGGCAGGCGCCTGTAGTCCCAGCTACTCGGGAGGCTGAGGCAGGAGAATGGCGTAAACCCGGGAGGTGGAGCTTGCAGTGAGCGAGATCCAGCCACTGCACTCCAGCCTGGGCGACAGAGCGAGACTCCGTCTCAAAAAAAAAAAAAAAAAAAAAAAAAAGAAAATGTGGTACATATACACCATGGAATACTATGCAGCCATAAAAAAATGAGACTATGTCCTTTGCAGGGACATGGATGAAGCTGGAAGCCATCAT
>NW_016866189.1:0-649 GCF_001698545.2 Rhinopithecus bieti | reverse complement strand
AAGTGGGCTGAGTGTGGTGGCTCACACCTGTAATCCTAGCACTTTGGGAGGCCGAGGCGGGTGGATTGCCTGATCTCAGGAGTTTGAGACCAGCCTGGGCAACACGGTGAAACCCTGTGTCTACTAAAATACGAAAAAATTAGCTGGACGTGGTGGCATGTGCCTATAATCCTAGTTACTTGGGAGGCCGAAGCAGGAGAGTTGCTTGAACCTAGGAGGCGGAGGTTGCAGTGAGCTGAGATCATGCCTTTGCACTCCAGCCTGGGGGACAGAGCGAGACACCGGCTCAAAAAAAAAAGTGGATCAGGTTCTGTCTCGTTTGGCTAACTCCTTCTGATGACTTTCCAGTACCCTTCCACTCAGGTCTGAAGTCACCGTGACCTGCCTACCTGGGCCAGCCCTGTTTACCTTTGTTTCCTTTGTGACGTTCTGTTCTCTTTGTGCCATTTCTTTACTTGAGCTCCTTGGCCTCCTTCCTCTTGGTTCCTTCCTTGGGGCCCCTGTGTGTCTTTTGCCGGGAGCAGGCTGCCCATTTCTCATTGTGATCTCAGACTTATCTCAGATGGTGGCTCCTCAAGGAGGCTTTTGGTGGCCACCTAGTCTGAAGGAGTCATTTTGTCATTTTCTGTTGTGTGTGTGTGTGTATATA
>NW_016866188.1:0-1860 GCF_001698545.2 Rhinopithecus bieti | reverse complement strand
GGAATTTTGCTCTTGTTGCCCAAACTGGAGTGCAATGGCATGGTCTTAGCTCACCGCAACCTCCACCTCCTGGGTTCAAGCGATTCTCCTGTCTCAGCCTCCCCAGGAGCTGGGATTACACGCGTGCGCCACCACGCCCGGCTAATTTTGTATTTTTAGTAGAGACGGGGTTTCTCCATGTTGGTCAGGCTGGTCTTGAACTCCCAACCTCAGGTGATACGCCCACCTTGGCCTCCCAAAGTGCTGGGATTACAGGCGTGAGCCACTGTGCCTGGCCCTTTTTTTTTTTTTTTTTTTTTGAGAGTCTCACTGTGTTGCCCAGGCTGAAGTGCAGTGGCACGATCTCAGCTCACTGCAGCCTCGACCTCTTGGGCTCAAGCAATCCTCCCACCTCAGCCTCCAAAGTAGCTGGGACTGCAGGCACATGCCACCACACCCAGCTAACTTTTGGATTTTTAGTAGAGATGGGGTTTTACCATATTGCCTGGGTTGGTCTCAAACTCCTGAGCTCAAGCAATCCATCCACCTCAGCATCCTAAAGTGCTGGGATTGCAGGCTTGAGCCACTGTGACTGCCCATTCTTTCACCTTTTACATAGGTTTGGAATTTTTCGAAATAATGTTGAGGGAAAAAAATCATAATTTCCATCTCACACTTTTTTTTCAATACCTCATTACTGCTTCCTCAGAGAAGGGTGAAACAAAGACAGGTTAAAACATTTATTACCTTGTCACTCTTCTCCTTTTTCTAAAAGTAATATTCTGTCAAAAAACACAGGGCCCAAGAGGTTTGGCAGCCTCTCCCCTGCAAAACTTGGGTTCAGAGTTCAGGGTTTGGATTTGGGTCTGTTTGGGGTGGATTGGGGCGGGGGGGTCTCTTCTCACTCTGAAGTCATCGTCTTTCTGAAAGCCCTTTGATTTAGATAAGTGGAAGGATTTCTGAGGGTGGATTCATCAGCCAGGTCTCAACCTCGTTAAGCACCTGTGGCCAGACAGCAGGAAGGAAGCCACTGGCTAGAGTGGCAGGGCCGGCTGTGAGAATGCCCTGCTGTCCTTGCTGTGCCACCACCGCACTCACAAAGAGGTCTCACTTCCTGTGGCTCCTCCTCAGCATGCAGTGGGCATCACGGGGGCAGTGAGGTGGGTTCATTGTGGCAGGATATGCATCTTTGGCTTGAGGACTCACCATCAGCCTGGCTACTTTTCTTGGAGCTACATTGCAGACTTTGAATCTTCCTACACACCCCTCCTTCCTTCTCCTCTCCTTCCACAGGAGTCAGACCTGCATCTCAGTGTGAAGGTCCTCCTCACCTTTTCCTGCTTTCTCTCCCAATGAATGTTACCTGTCTAAGCCCATCTTGGCATCTACTTCTTGTCCCACCTAAATGCACGCACTTTTTCTCTGCCACATGTCCAATAAAAGAGGGCTAGAGCCAGAGTTAGCAGGGGCTAGATGTGCTTCTGGAAGCTGTTGTTTTCCCTCAGTGTGTCTCTCTCTCCTCCCTCCCTCCCTCCCTTCCTTTCTTCCTCTTTCTTTCTTTTTTCTCACTCTGTCACCCAGGCTGGAGTGCAGTGGTGCAATCTCAGCTCACTGCAACCTCCACCTCCCAGGCTCAGGTGATCCCACCTCAGCCTCCTGGAACAACAAGTACACACCACCACACCTGGCTAATTTTTTTTTTTTTTTGTAGAGATGGGATTTCACCATGTTGCCCAGGCTGGTCTCAAACTCCTGGGCTGAAGCAATCAGCCCTCCTCGGGCTCCCCAAGTGCTGGGATTACAGGTGTGAGACACCGTACCCAGCCCTCAGTGTGTGTTTCTATTAAAAGGAAGAAGAGGGCCGGGCGCGGTGGCTCAAGC
>NW_016866187.1:0-649 GCF_001698545.2 Rhinopithecus bieti | reverse complement strand
CTTCATTTCATTACTTACCCTGTAGTCATTGAGGAGCAGGTTGTTCAGTTTCCATGTAGTTGTGTGGTTCTGAGTGAGTTTATTAATCCTGAGTTCTAATTTGATTGCACTGTGGTCTGAGAGACAGTTTGTTATAATTTCTGTCTTTTACATTTGCTGCAGAGTATTTTTACTACCAATTATGTGGTCAATTTTAGAATAAGTGTAATGTGGTGCTGAGAAGAATGTATATTCTATTGATTTAGGATGGAGAGTTCTATAGATGTCTATTAGGTCCACTTGATCCAGAGCTGAGTTCAAGTCCTGGATATGCTCATTAACTTTCTGTTTCATTGATCTGTCTAATATTGACAGTGGGGTGTTAAAGTCTCCGATTATTATTGTGTGGGAGTCTAAGTCTCCTTGTAGGTTTCTAAGGACTTACTTTTTGAATTCGGGTGTTCCTGTATTGGGTGCTTATATATTTAGGATAATTAGCTCTTCTTGGTGAATTGATCCCTTTACCATTATGTAGTAGCCTTATTTGTCTCTTTTGATCTTTGTTTGTTTAAAGTCTGTCTTATTAGAGACTAGGATTGCAACTCCTGCTTTTTTTTTTTTTTTTTTTCTTTTCATTTGCTTAGTAGATCTTCTTCAATCCCTTTATTTT
>NW_016866186.1:0-690 GCF_001698545.2 Rhinopithecus bieti | reverse complement strand
AAAGCAGTTCCTCGGAAAGCTTCTCTACAGTTTCGGTCCAAACATATTTCCTTTTCATCGTAAGCCTCAAACTGCTCCCGAATATCCCATCACACTCTCAAAATACACGGGTTAGAAAACTGCTCAATGAAAAGGGAGGCTTAACTGCATCATAGGAATTAAGACGTCACAGAGCAGTTCCACATAAAGCTTCCTCCTGGATATTACCTGAGGATATTTCTTTCTGCATATTCTAAGGATCATTCCCAAAAGTCCTTCCTCAGATTCCACAGAAACAGTGATTTCAAGCTGCTCAATCGAAAGAATGGTTTAACTCTATGAGACGAATACACACATCCGAAAGCAGTTGCTCAGAAAGTTTCTCTGCAGGTTTCATCAGAGGACGTTTCCTTGCTCACCACAAGCCTCCGGGGGTCACTAAATATCCCTTCACAGATTCTTCAAAGACAGATTTTCGAAACTGGGCAACTTAAAGTAAGCATTAATTCTGTGAAGTGAATGCACATACCAGAGAGCAGATTCTTGGAATGCTTCTTCCTCGATTTTATTACAGTATATTTCACAATTCACCATAGTCTTCAATGTGCTCCAAAATACCACTTTTCGGTTTAACAGGAACAGTGTTTAAACACTGCCTTGTGAGAAAAGAGGTATAACTCCCTGAGTGGAATGCATATATAATAAAGTAGT
>NW_016866185.1:0-647 GCF_001698545.2 Rhinopithecus bieti | reverse complement strand
GGGACATTCGTGAGTGCATTGAGGCCTAAGGTGAAAATGAAATATCCTTAGACAAAATATAGAAAGAAGCTTTCTTAGAAACTGGTTTGTGATTTGTAAATTCATCTCATGGAGTTACACCATTCTTTCCATTGAGCAGTTTGATAACACTTTTTTTCATGCAAACTGCAATGGGATATTTTGGAGCGCATTGAAGCTTATGGTAACATAGGAAATACCCTCACAGAAAAAGTAGAAAGAGGCTTTCTGAGAAACTGCTTTGTGATGTGTGAATTCATCTCACAGAGTAACACCTTTCTTTTCATGGAGCACTTTACTAACACGGTTTTGTGGAATCTCCAACAGGATATTTGAGAGTGCATTGAAGCCTATGGTGACAAAGGAAATATCCTGAGATAAAAACCAAAAAGACGATTTCTGAGAAACTGTTGTGATGTGTGAATTCAGCCCAGCATGTCATACTGTTCTTTTTATTGAGCAGTGTGCTCACAATATTTTCTATGAATCTGCAATGCGATTTTTTGGAGTGCATTGAAGCTTATGGTGTCATAGAAAATATGCTAATAGAAAAAGAAGAAAGAAGCTTTCTGAGAAATCACTTTGTGATGTGTTAATTCATCTCACAGAGTTACAGAATTCTATTCATA
>NW_016866184.1:0-306 GCF_001698545.2 Rhinopithecus bieti | reverse complement strand
TAACACGGAGAAACCCCATCTCTATTAAAAATACAAAAAAATTAACCAGGCATGGTGACACATGCCTATAATCCCAGCTACTCGAAAGGTTGAGGCAGGAGAACCACTTAAACCCGGGAGGCAGAGGTTTCAGTGAGCCGAGATCACGCCACTGCACTTCAGCCTGGGTAACAAGAATGAAATTCCATCTCAAAAAAAAAAGTAAAAAAAAAAAAAAAAAAAAATCCTGAATTTGTTGATCTTTTGAGTGGTTTTCGTGTCTCTGCCTCCTTCGGGAGACAATGTCTTTGTTAATTTTTTTTATTA
>NW_016866183.1:0-692 GCF_001698545.2 Rhinopithecus bieti | reverse complement strand
CCGCCTGCGCCGCGCCCGCCCGGCCCCTCCACCGACGCGCTCTAATCCCACTCACGTTCCAGGCCTCGTTAGCATGGGCCGAGGCGCGCCGAGGCCGTGTGCGCTGCGGAGATAAGGCAGTGCCGCGGGTCCGCCCGCCCCCGATAAGCGCCTCGGCCATTATGGGCCAAATGATTCATTTTAATTTGGCAATTTCACCGGAGGGAGTGGGGACTGGTTGAGCGGCGCTAGGACCGGCTCCGGAACGCACTGCGGGGAGCGTTGGACGCGCTGTCTAGGACCCAGTAGATCCAGCCCCCATCTCGGATCCCAAGGCCTCTCAGGAACCCCGGCTCCCCACAACCTCAGTCCCTTGACCTTCCAGACACCTTTCTTCAGCGACTCTCACCCCAACACTCTGTCCCTACCTCTGAAGATCACCATGATATCAAAATCGTCACCTCCCAGCGCTTCTTTCTTATTCTTCCTCCAGTGTCCCAGACACCCAGATTTCAATGGGCAGTCTCCTATCCCAGAAAGCTCCCCAGCCCTTCCCTACCTCTTCACCCCCTTCTAAAATAAAGCCGGTACCTCAAATTCATGGGCTCTACGGCGGCCTGGCAGAACCCCTGTCAACAAGGATATTAAAATGCCCATTCTGCTGGGTTTCAGGCTGAGCCCAGAGCCCAGAAACACTGCTCCCCACATGGTAT
>NW_016866182.1:0-685 GCF_001698545.2 Rhinopithecus bieti | reverse complement strand
TGATATGAAATATTAATAATATTCAAATATATATTTAATATCAATTCCAATACTTAAAACTTGTCTTTCTAAAAGGAAGATCCTTTAGAGCATCTCTTATACAGACCAAAAAATAAAACAAAAAACCCAACCGAGTCAAAAAAATAAAAAAAATTCAGTTCCCCACCAGAAAGTAATATTTATATGAAGGATCTACAATCATTTGTACTTGCAAATAACGAGATAAACAAACATATAATAGTAATGTGATATTCTAAAAATCCATCGTTACTCTTAAGACAATCACGTTAAAGTTTTAAAATACTGTCACTTCTAAAAATTAAATGCTTAATCTCATTTTCAATGTTTATTTGAAATAAAATGGTATTTTATTACTGATTTCCTTTGGTGTTATGAGATTTGGGGCTACAAAATTTCAGCAAGTCATAGTTTGAGCTCTAATTATGTGCCAAAATTAGTTGCCTGGCATACAATGTTTCAAAGTTTGCTGAATTAAAAACAAAACAAAACCAAAACCCCACGAAACTATATGTATGACAATTTTTTCTAAGATGTGTTTTCTAGTTATAATAAGACCAAAATCTGTGTCTTCTAAAAGGGGTTAAAAGAAATACGTGAATTTTAAGCTTTATTAGACAAAAGAAAAAAAAGACAAGAGCCAATTTTAGGTAATATTTTAAAATAA
>NW_016866181.1:0-1146 GCF_001698545.2 Rhinopithecus bieti | reverse complement strand
CCAGAATGCTTTGCTTTGGTTCTATTTCTTCTTTCTTCTTTTGTCTTATGTGGAATAACTAGTCTCCATGAACTTCACTTGAAAGAGCCTGTGAAAGTTAGATGAGTCTAAAAGTGCTCTTTGAAGTAGCAGCAAACTGGGAGTATATGCTCTGTTATATAGAAATAAATTGTCCTTGCTATTTTCTTACATTTAGCTTTGCTAAATTGTATATACATTGAGCTAAGACCTTAGGTAATTCACTTTCTGCATGATAAAATGACCCAATAAATATTCCACTTTGCTTAATAATGTACATACAGTGCATTATTTTTTCTATTTGTAGATGAATTCAATGACAGATAATTGTCTGTTCCCTGCTGAAACGGAAGAAATCTAGTTTTTTGTGGACATTTTTGCGGTCTTACGGATAAGGTACATGAAGAGTTTTGCAGCAGTATTAGTGGTTCCGTGGCTGCACTCTATTATCATGTGTAAATTTTTGACAATAATTGGACTAGACCTTTTCAAATAGAGTCTGAGCCTATCAGACAGTGAAAATGTGCTGTAACTAAGTAGCATGTAAATCAGTTGATTGTAAAATGTTTCACTGGGAACTTATTTTAGCTATATTTTACTTGGACAGACTATGATACAATAATCTACCTGTGCATCAGTTAGTGGGTGCTGCAGGGTTTCTTACTATTTACATAAACATTTTGTGCAGTCTTTGTTATAAATTTTCAGAAGACTATACTCTTTACTTTGAAGGACTATTTTTTAATTATACCTCATTTAGCTAACTAGTATTCTAATACCTGGTAGAAAAACAGTGAGCCAGCTTTTAAGCATCTAACAAAATTTAGACTCTATGTTTTGTTTTGAACTGAAGACATCATTGGGAATGGTAGGAAATATTAGTTTAGAATAGAGCATACATGTCATATCCAGTAGCATAAAAAAAGTATTATCTCCCTGTCTCCATTAATAAATTTAGCTGTGCAATATAGGTGCGTTTTTGCAGAAGTTTCTAAGTAAGAGATTATAACTCCATTTTACAGGTTCTGAATGCTGAGAGTCTATATTAAGGCTTATAAAGTTTTTCCTGTGATCAGTAAGTGATACATTTAAGCAGACATTCTTTTCAAGTTCATGACTTAGATTCCT
>NW_016866179.1:0-1145 GCF_001698545.2 Rhinopithecus bieti | reverse complement strand
TGCGATCTCAGCTCACTGCGAGCTCCACCTTCCGGGTTCACGCCCTTCTCCTGCCTCAGCCTCCCGAGTAGCTGGGACTACAGGCGCCCGCCACCACGCCTGGCTAATCTTTCCGTATTTTAGTAGAGACGGGGTTTCGTCGTGTTAGCCAGGATGGTCTTGATCTCCTGACCTTATGATCTGTCTGCCTCAGCTTCCCAAAGTGCTGGGTTTAACAGGCATGAGCCACTGTGCCTGGTCAATTTTTTTTTAACGTTCTAGATCCCATTTATGTATTTCAAACTCTATACTTTTCGGCATGACTGTATCTACCCCACAGAATGACCTGGCTCCTTGATTTTTAAATTATCCTTTTCCTGAGTCCTGTCCTGGGTTCTGCCCGGACTCTGATTGTACCAGCCCCCACCAGTTGTTAAGGCAATCAGTAGTTTATTTCCAAATGAGGAACAGGGTCCTTGCCTCACTATTTCTGGGCTTACTAATGATCTGTTGCCCAGGGCTAAAAATAGCCACAGCTGCTTGTTTATTGGTGACATTATTTTTAGGTTTGCATGCACACATATACCTAAATCTAATCCAGTCCAGCAGCTCAAATCCAATAATCAGAAGGAGGTGTTAAATATCTGAAGGGACAATTAAACATTGTGCATGTTCACAGTATCTTTTTATGTCAGCACAATACTGGTTTCTAAGACTGTTTTCAAAACTACTGTCTTACCTCTGCTATTAAAAAATTCTTCCCTGACAGTCTACTTAGTAAGATCAAGTCTCTGCAATTACAAGACAATGGCAATAGAATTTTCCTTACTTAAAGTAATACATAGCCAATAATTGCTGTGAAATCCTACTTTTCCTACTGACATTATAAAAAAGAAGTTGGCCGGGCGCGGTGGCTCAAGCCTGTAATCCCAGCACTTTGGGAGGCTGAGGTGGGTGGATCACGAGGTCAGGAGATCAAGACCATCCTGGCTAACATGGTGAAACCCCCTCTCTACTAAAAATACAAAAAACTAGCTGGGTGAGGTGGCGGGCGCCTGTAGTCCCAGCTACTCGGAGGCTGAGACGGGAGAATGGCGTGAACCCGGGAGGCAGAGCTTGCAATGAGCCGAGATTGCGCCACTGCACTCTAGCCTGGGCGACACAGC
>NW_016866178.1:0-785 GCF_001698545.2 Rhinopithecus bieti | reverse complement strand
GTGTAATTTTGAACATGATTATCAGAATGTAATTCAGCAAGTATAAAATGTTAAGTTGGAGATTATAGGCAATATTTTATGTATTATAAAATAATCCAAAATTTTAAAAATGAATAAAGTCATAATTGTAATGAAATGATTCGAAAGCAATTCTACTCATATTTAATGATTTTGATACCTTGACGTTTCATGTCAGGCAGTCAGTTCCTACTGCTCTTGAAGGTTTAGTCTATCACTACCCTCACTTGCTTAATGCCTAATAAAATATTGGTAATGGCTTAATTTTTGTTCTATTTATACCATTTCATATCAAGGATATTCTAGTCTCTTTACATGTTAGAGAGTGTTTTCTTCGGACAAAATATTTTTTAGAAATGTAATCTGTATAGATTTTCAGATTTATTGTCATATTCTTCATTGCATCTTCTTTTATATTTATGCAGAATAAGTTTTATTTTCTATTTTGTTTCTAAAATACTTTTCTCTTTTATTCTGCATCCATCTTGGCAGAAATTTGTCAATCTATCTTTTAAAATGGAAGATATTTAGATTAAGTTATATTCTCTATTATATATTAGATTCCTATTTTATAAATTTATTTTCTAACATTTATTATTTATTTATTTATTTATTTATTCATTCATTCATTCATTCATTCATTCATTTTTTGAGAGGGTGTCTCGCTCTGTCACCCAGGCTGGAGTGCAGCGGTGTGATTTTGGCTCACTGCAAGTTCCGCCTCCTGGGTTCCCACCGTTCTCCTTCCTCAGCCTCCCGAGAAGTTG
>NW_016866177.1:0-788 GCF_001698545.2 Rhinopithecus bieti | reverse complement strand
CAGGTGTGTGCCACCATGCCCAGCTAATTTTTTGTATTTTTAGTAGAGATGGGTTGTCACCATGTTGGCCAGCCTGGTCTCAAACTCCTGACCTCACGTGATCCACCTGGCTCAGCCTCCCAAAATGATGGGATTACAGGCGTGAGCCACCTCACCTGGCTGCAAAAAGGCTTTTATTTTATTTATTTATTTTGAGACGGAGTGTCACTCTGTCGCCAGGCTGGAGTGCAGTGGCACAGTCTCGGCTCACTGCAACCTCCACCTCTGGGATTCAAGCGATTCTCCTGCCTCAGCCTTCCGAGTAGCTGGGACTACAGGTGCCTGCCACCACACCCGGCTAGTTTTTTGTATTTTAGTAGAGACGGGGTTTCACCATGTTGGCCAAGATGGTCTCAATGGCCTGACCGCGTAATCCACCCGCCTCGGCCTCCCAAAATGCTGGGATTTACAGGCCTGAGCCACTGTGCCTGGCCAAAAAGGCTTTTATACTATTAATAAAATACTATTGGGCTGGGCGCAGTGACTCATGCCTGTAATTCCAGCACTTTGGGAGGCCAAGGTGGGCGGATCACGAGGTCAGGAGTTCGAGGCCGGCCTGGTCAGCACGGTGAAACCCCATCTTTACTAAAAATACAAAAATTAGCCTGGTGTGGTGACAGGCGCCTATAATCCCAGCTACTTGGGAGGCTGAGGCAGGAGAATGGCTTGAACCCAGGAGGCAGAGGTTGCAGTGAGGCGAGATCATGCCATTGCACTCCAGCCTGGGTGACAGAGCGAGACTCCATCTC
>NW_016866176.1:0-620 GCF_001698545.2 Rhinopithecus bieti | reverse complement strand
GGTAGAGACAGGGTCCTGCTATGTTGCCCAGGCTGGTCTGGAACTCCTGGGTCCTGCTATGTTGCCCAGGCTGGTCTGGAACTCCTGGGCTTAAACAGTCCTCTTGCCCTGGCCTCCCAAAGTGTTGGGATTGCAGGTGTGCGCTACTATGTCTGACCAATTCTTTTTTCTTTAATAAAGGATTCAAACCAGCTGGGCATGGTGGCTCATGCCTGTAATCCCAGCACTTTGGGAGGCCAAGGTGGGTGGATCATATGTGGTCAAGAGTTCGAGACCAGCCTGGCCAAGATGGTGAAAACCCGTCTCTACTAAAAATACAAAAATTAGCCAGGTGTAGTGGCGGGCACCTGTAATCCCAGCTACTCGGGAGACTGAGGCAGGAGAATCACTTGAACCCAGGAGTTGGAGGTTCCAGTGAACTGAGATCGCGCCATTGCACTCCATCCAGCCTGGGCAACAAGAGTGAAACTGCGTCTCAAAAAAAAAAAAAAAAAAAGGTGTGGTGCGCACCTGTCGTCTGACCAGCTACTTGAGAGGATGGGGTGGGAGGGCTTGAGTCCAGGAGGTCAAGGCTGCAATGAGTTATGATTGTACCACTAGGTGACAAGAGACGCTGCCTC
>NW_016866175.1:0-1623 GCF_001698545.2 Rhinopithecus bieti | reverse complement strand
GTATAGACGGGGTTTCACTGTGTTAGCCAAGATGGTCTCGATCTCCTGACCTTGTGATCAGGCCATCTCGGCCTCCCAAAGTGCTGGGATTACAGGCTTGAGCCACCGCGCCCGGCCTTTTTTTTTTTTTTTTTTTTTTTTTTTTGTAAGGACTATATTCCTTGATTTGTGCAGTCACTGAAGTCTCTGTTTCTTTGCTTGGGTTCAGCTAGTGTAATGATAGAACTCTCCTTGAATGCGAGGAGCTAAAAAACAAACAAACCCCCACCACCAATCTTTGTAGATAGCTCTATGCCTGAGCACTTCTTTAACACTTAGCCAGGTTTGCACTTAGCCCAGGGATCAGCCCAATGTGAAAGCTTCTCTGATGTTTTCTGCATATGTCTCTCGCCTGGGACATGCGCATAGTCTTTTAAATTACTTGTAAATGTTATTGTTTTCAAATATTTTACAAAGAAACTCTTTCTAGGTTTTGTTTTCAGGCTGTAGATGATATAGTGCATGTCTCAACTATAATCTTTGTTTCAGGAGCCTTTGTGTTCAGTTGGTGGTGTTTTAAGCATTGCCCACTGCTTTTCTGGCCTGAGTTCCAGGTTAGTAAAGGCAAAGATGAACACCGTGTTTTAATCCTTAAGTTAGCCTCCAGACAAGTTAAAACAAAATAGTTTGCAAACAAAGTATTTACTGCTCCTTCTGGAACCAGGGATCAGGGTCTTAGTCTGGGCATGTGGACTTCCCTCTTCAAGACTGCTACTGTGCCACGGAAGAAGGTGGAAAGGGCAAGTAAAATGCCACAAATCTTCCTGTCGCTTTGATTTTATCATTTTACTTCAACATTTACTTGGTGGCTGTAAAACTTTGACTATTTCCCAGAGTTTTACAAAGTTGGTTCTGACAGTTCCTAATTATTTTCAGTGATTTTGTGGGCAGATACAAACTTAAAGCTACTCTACCATTTTGCTGGTGTGATTCTTCTACAGTAGAGGTTTTTAATAACGTTTGTCTTAAAAAATATGTAGTATGTGGATCTACAACCATCTGATCTTCGACAAACCTAACAAAAACAAGCAATGGGAAAAGGATTTCCTATTTAATAAATGGTGCTGGGAAAACTGACTAGCTATATGCAGAAAACTGAAACTGGGCCCCTTCCTTACAAGTTATATGGAAACAAACTCAAGATGGCTTAAAGACTTAAACATAAAACCTAAAACCATAAAAGCCCTAGAAGAAAACCTAGGCAATATCATTCAGAACATAGGCATGGGAAAAGAGTTCATAACTAAAACTCCAAAAGCAATGGCAACAGAAGTCAAAATTGACAAATGGGATATAATTAAACTAAAGAGCTTCTGCACAGGAAAAGAAACTATCATCAGAGTGAACAGGCAACCTATAGAATGGGAGAAAATTTTTGCAATCTATCCATCTAACAAAGGGCTAATATCCACAATCGACAAAGAACTTAAACAAATTTACAAGAAAAAACAACCCCATCAAAAAGTAGGCAAAGGATATGAACAGGCACTTCTCAAAAGAAGGCATTTATGCAGCCAACAAACACATGAAAGAAAAGCTCATTGTAACTGGTCATTAGAGAAATGCAAATCAAAACCACAAGGA
>NW_016866174.1:0-2091 GCF_001698545.2 Rhinopithecus bieti | reverse complement strand
CCACCCACCCACCCCTCAGCCTGACCACCCTGGGTTGTCCTACCCCGCAGTCCCCACCAAACCCGGGGGCTGCAGCCCCTCCCAGCTCCAGGCCAAGTCCACGGGGACACTGGGGTCACTTCTTTCCCCAGCCCTCGCCCCTGGCACTTAGCTCCAGCCCCCCCCCAAAGCCCACCCAGTAGAAAGCTGTCCTCCCCAGGGCCCAAGCCCTGGCAGGCGAGGGCTACGGTATTCCAGAGGGGACATCCACCTCCGGGCCCTGCGGGGCTCGAGGTCAGAAGGTGGGGGGGGTGGGGGCGGACCCTCATGGCCACCAGTCTTTTCAGAGCGCTAGTATTAGGTGGTGATGACTGCAGTTCTTGGTGCTGTGTCGGTGCCTGGTGGGAGACATTGAGCCCATTCCCAGACTGGCAGCCAGAGACCAAGTGGCCAAGAACCGTGGTCGGCCCCTGTGGGACACCGCAGGGGCCGGGGCTGGGGGCGCGGGGGCTCTGGCCGACGCCTGTCCTCGCGCGCCCTCCAGCTACGGGGACCCCAAGCAGTGGGCGGCCTTCCTAGGCACGCCGTTCCTGAGCGGCGCGGAGGGGCAGCTGGAGCGCGTGGCGCGCATCTACAAGCACCCGTTCTACAATCTCTACACGCTGGACTACGACGTGGCGCTGCTGGAGCTGGCGGGGCCGGTGCGCCGCAGCCGCCTGGTGCGCCCCATCTGCCTGCCCGAGCCCCTGCCGCGACCGCCAGACGGTGCGCGCTGCGTCATCACCGGTTGGGGCTCGGTGCGCGAAGGAGGTAGGTGCGCCCGGGGCCGGGGTGGTGCGGGGTGCAGGGCAGCAGCCGGACGGGGTCCCCACCAGCCCCATCTCGCTCGTCCGCAGGCTCCATGGCGCGGCAGCTGCAGAAGGCGGCCGTGCGCCTCCTCAGCGAGCAGACTTGCCGCCGCTTCTACCCGGTGCAGATCAGCAGCCGCATGCTGTGTGCCGGCTTCCCGCAGGGCGGCGTGGACAGCTGCTCGGTGAGCCCGCGCCCGGCCCGGGCGACCAGGGGCCCAGGTCCTGCCCAGCCGCCGGGGAGGGAGGGTTCCCGCTGCCACGAAGCCCACCATCCGGTGCAGACTTCTCCAGAGGATCAAGCAGGGGGACTTTTTGGCTCTGGAGGAATTTCCACTCCACAACCGTTTATTGGGTACCCACTGCATCCCACCCCTGGGCCTCAACAGCAGAGCAGGCAGAGGCTGCAGCGGGAGGCCCCATTCCACTCCGGGACCACGTGGCGGGTGTCCATAAATGTCTGCCACCTTTGCATTGAGCCCATTTTCCAGACAGTGAAAGTGCAGCTTCCAAGGGAAGCCACTCACTACGGTCACCCCTACAGGGGCCAGTGACCCAAGGGCTGCTGTAGGGGAGGTACCGGACTCTGAACCCCCACTTCTCTCCCCAACAGGGTGACGCTGGGGGACCCCTGGCCTGCAGGGAGCCCTCTGGACGATGGGTGCTAACTGGGGTCACCAGCTGGGGCTATGGCTGCGGCCGGCCCCACTTCCCAGGTGTCTATACCCGAGTGGCAGCTGTGAGAGGCTGGATAGGACAGCACATCCAGGAGTGACCGCCACGTGATCGCCCAGGCCGGGACTCTAGGCGAAAGCAGCAGGAGCAGCAGGCCACCCAACACCCCACCTCACTGTACCCTACCCAAGGACGGGAGTTGGGGTGCGTGTGGGGGGGCTGTGGGTCATGGGGATGCATTTTGGTAGCACCCTTTGTTCCAATAAACACAGCTCCTCCACCCTGGCTCACTGGCTCAGTACCTCAGTGTCACTGCGAGGACCACCTGCCTGGCGCTCCAACAGGACCCGGGTGGAAGGAAGAGGGGTCAAAGCAAGCCTCGACAAGAGGAGGGCTGTCCCCCTTAGCCTTTGGGGCAGGGGTGGCGGCAACAACACATTCCTCGTGACTCAGCAGCCCGGTGGCACTTAAGGGGAAAGATGGACTTCTCCCAAGCCAGGAGAGGCTGAGACCCTCCGAACTGGGGTTCCAGGGAAACGCGTCAACTCTCCCCAGAGATCCCTTAGGAGGGAAATAAAGAGGTTTCTCT
>NW_016866173.1:0-1290 GCF_001698545.2 Rhinopithecus bieti | reverse complement strand
TCCTTTAAAATTGACTGACTTACTGGAGGCTGCCTGCATATCAGCAAGAAGGCACTGGACCATCATATCTCGGCGGTGGCGGCCTGCCTGACCATTCTGCTAGTCCTAGTTGGGCTCGGCTGAGGGCACCGTCTCAGTGCCACCTGGCATGGCGTGGTCAGTTAAATGAACCTGGTCAGCATGCTGCCTGGTTGCTGCTAGGATACGCTCCCGTTCCTCAGGGGACAGGGTTGAGGTCATAACGACATGGGGATCATGCCAGGTGAGGTCATACGCCTGGCACAGGTATCTGAACTTTTGAAATACTGAGTGGGGTTGGCTGAGAAAGAGCCTACACGCTCTTCAATCTTAGACAGATCTACCAGCGAAAACAGCACATGGACCCAGACTACTTCTTCGGCACCTGCCACCTCTCGCAAGGGACACAGGAGGTTGGTTCTGGACCGAGTATGGGCTGAGACAGGCAAGGAAGGGGAGGAGGTGGAGGTAGGGGAGACAGAATCTGTCGGGTTTGGCGAGGGCACAGGAGGGATGGAAGGGAGGGGAGGCGCTGACGAGGACGGGGATAATGGCAGGTCAGGGTAAGGAGAAGGTTGGGTGGGAGACCGAAGGGGTGGACAGGATAGGGTGTCAGGAGGCTCAGAAAAGAGGAGGAATCATCCCTCTCCTTGCTTGAGGGAAGAGACGTTGCAAGTAGGACCTGAGCTAACGAGCATTGAGCACAGAGATCTGGGTGAGAACACAAGTCCCAAAAGGCTTGAACATAGGGTATCTCGTGCCATTTACCTAGTCTCTTGCAGAAGTTGGTCAGATCTGTGAGAATGTTAAAGTCTAGAGTGACTTCTGCAGGCCACTGAGACTGATTATCCAATTTATATTGCGGCCATGCTATTGTGCAGAAGAAAATGAGCTGCTTTCATTTTATGTCTTGGCTGAGACTCAAAGTCTGGAGATTCACCAAGAGGCACCCCAGAGGAGATTTTCGGTTTGGTTTGGACTGGGTAGTTCCCATGGTCTCAAGGCGGGTAGTCCAGAGGCAATGGGAGCGTCCTCCCACTGCCACTTGGAGTGCGGGGTACGGTGGCTTCCAGGGAGGTTGGACGTCTCCTAGTCCCCAGTGCCGAGGTCACAGTTGACCGGAGAGAGCCCCTGACGCGGCCACACGTTTTGGACAGGGACTCCTGGAGGGAGCCTTCAGGACAGGGGGAAAACTTACTCAGCAGTGATCGAATTGAGTCTTGGATTTGGTGAAACGCCTCCCGGCCAGGAAGGGAGGTCCTGGCTCGGGGA
>NW_016866172.1:0-693 GCF_001698545.2 Rhinopithecus bieti | reverse complement strand
ATAACTGAAATGGCTATATAAATCAGTTTCTTGTTTTAAAAGATGAAGAAACAATTCTTATTCTGAGAAAGATGTGAGAGTTTGCAGGCATCTCAGTTGGACTGTTAATTTCATTTGTAAATTGTGTGAATATACCTAATAAGTGTGTGCAAGCCTTCATAAAATTATATTGTTGCCCCAACAGAAACATTTTCAGCAATGATGAGCAAAGTCATGTTCCTATTGTTGTCACAATAAGTTGTCTTTAAAAAAATCTCTAGAGAAAATGATTAATTAGATTTCAATTATGCTGCAGAAAAAAATGTACTTTACGTACTCACACACTAAAAAGCATTGTAGTATTTCTTTAATGTGTTTAAAATTCAAAATGTTTTAAAAGCCACTTAAAAAGTCAAAGCAAAAGCAAGCTAATGGAAGATGGTGTCATCCTTCAAGTTGATGTATGTTGAGTTTCCCCACGTCCTTTTGTATGACATTACACAGACATTGTTGGAATTTTTCTAAATTATCTTAGAAAATTCTGAAATACCCATTCTGATCTGCTGACAGACACAAGGATGATCTCTATAGTTCTGCCATGGGTTGTATGAAAGACCAAAATTAATGTTACTCCCCTTTAAGAGGAAGGCAGATTAGGTGGGCATGGCTGCTATGTTTGGCTTGACTGCATATTGGGATTAAAAGCATCTCTCT
>NW_016866171.1:0-910 GCF_001698545.2 Rhinopithecus bieti | reverse complement strand
GCTGCAGGCAGAGCTGCCTGCCAGTCCCAAGCCGTGCCTGTACTCCTCAGCCCTTGGGCTGTCCATGGGCCCCATGGATCAGGGGGCGGCGACCGTAGAGGAGGCTCAGGCCGCGCTGGAGCCCACCGTAGGGGAGGAGCTCAGATATGGTGGGCTCCAGGTCCTGAGCCCTGCCCCATGGGGAGGCAGCTAAGGCCCCGCGAGAATTTGAGTGCTGCGCCTGTGGGCCAGCACTGCTGGGGACCCCACGCAACCTCCGCAGCTGCTGGCCTGGGTGCTAAGCCCCTCACTGCCCTGGCCCTGGGGTGCTGGCTGGCTGCTCCGTGTGCGGGGAGCAGGAACTCGCACTGGCCCACAGCCCCGGTTCCCACCCGCGCCTCTCCCTCCACACCTCCACACCTCCCGGCAAGCAGAGGGAGGAGGCTCCAGCCTCAGCCAGCCCAGAGAGGGGCTCCCACGGTGCCATGGCAGGCCGAAGGGCTCCTCAAGCCCCACTAGAGTGGAAGCTGAGGCCGGAGGTCGAGGAGGTGCTCAGAGTGAGGGCTGCTAGCACATTGTCACTTCTCACTACTGTCTGTTGTTCCCCTCCCTATGTCCATTGGTTCTCATTATTTAGCTCCCACTTAGAAGTGAGAACGTGCAGTATTTGGTTTTTCTGTTCCTGCGTTAGTTTGTTAAGAATAATGGCCTCACAGACGAGATCTCGATCGAAGGCGAGATGGCGGACGTGCTAGATCTTCACGAGGCTGGGGGCGAAGATTTCGCCATGGATGAGGATGGGGACGAGAGCATTCACAAACTGAAAGAAAAAGCGAAGAAACGGAAAGGTCGCGGCTTTGGCTCTGAAGAGGGGTCCCGAGCGCGGATGCGTGAGGATTATGACAGCGTGGAGCAGGATGGCGATGAACCC